>NC_140962.1:115924426-115966926 GCF_056783735.1 Eptatretus burgeri | reverse complement strand
TGGGTTTCCCACAATTGATCGAAATCCACAATATTTGAGGGTTGTTTTTATTTTATTTTTTTTTCAATGGGAATTGCCCCAAACAAGGCATAATGCCACTTTAGGTAAGGGGCTGAGGGAAAGTTAGAAAAGGATAAGAGAAAAATAACAAAAAAAATCCAAGACAGGAAGTAGTAGAAGTAACAGCTCTCCGTTCTCTCTCCCCTGTCCCTCCGTTCTCTCCCCTGTCCCTCCCCACTCTCTCCTTCTCTGCCCTCTCTCCCTCTCCCTCTTTTCCTCCACTCTCTCCCTTTCTCTCCGCCTCTCTCTTGCCTGCCGTCCTTCCCCTCTCCCTTTCTCCCTCCTTCCCCCCTCCCTTACCTTCTCTCTTCCTCTGTCTCCCCCCAACTCTCGACCCTCCTCTCTCTCTCCCCCCCATCGTGTCTGCCCCCGTCGTGTCTCTGCCGCCCGTCTTGTCTCTTCCCCCCCGTCATGTCTCCGCCCCTGCCCCCATCGTGTCTCTGCCCCCGTCGTGTCTCTGCCCCCCGTCGTGTCTCTGCCCCCCGTCGTGTCTCTGCCCCCCGTCGTGTCTCTGCCCCCCGTCGTGTCTCTGCCCCCGTCGTGTCTCTGCCCCCCGTCGTGTCTCTGCCCCCCGTCGTGTCTCTGCCCCCCCGTCGTGTCTCTGCCCCCCGTCGTGTCTCTGCCCCCCGTCGTGTCTCTGCCCCCCGTCGTGTCTCTGCCCCCCGTCGTGTCTCTGCCCCCCGTCGTGTCTCTGCCCCCCGTCGTGTCTCTGCCCCCCGTCGTGTCTCTGCCCCCCGTCGTGTCTCTGCCCCCCGTCGTGTCTCTGCCCCCCGTCGTGTCTCTGCCCCCCGTCGTGTCTCTGCCCCCCCCGTCGTGTCTCTGCCCCCCGTCGTGTCTCTGCCCCCCGTCGTGTCTCTGCCCCCCGTCGTGTCTCTGCCCCCCGTCGTGTCTCTGCCCCCCGTCGTGTCTCTGCCCCCCCGTCGTGTCTCTGCCCCCCCCGTCGTGTCTCTGCCCCCCCCGTCGTGTCTCTGCCCCCATCCTGTCTCTGCCCCCCGTCGTGTCTCTGCCCCCCCCCGTCGTGTCTCTGCCCCCCCGTCGTGTCTCTGCCCCGCCGTCGTGTCTCTGCCCCCCGTCGTGTCTCTGCCCCCCGTCGTGTCTCTGCCCCCCCGTCGTGTCTCTGCCCCCCGTCGTGTCTCTGCCCCCCGTCGTGTCTCTGCCCCCCGTCGTGTCTCTGCCCCCCGTCGTGTCTCTGCCCCCCCGTCGTGTCTCTGCCCCCCGTCGTGTCTCTGCCCCCCGTCGTGTCTCTGCCCCCCCCGTCGTGTCTCTGCCCCCCGTCGTGTCTCTGCCCCCCGTCGTGTCTCTGCCCCCGTCGTGTCTCTGCCCCCCGTCGTGTCTCTGCCCCCCGTCGTGTCTCTGCCCCCCGTCGTGTCTCTGCCCCCCCGTCGTGTCTCTGCCCCCCGTCGTGTCTCTGCCCCCCCCCGTGTCTCTGCCCCCCCGTCGTGTCTCTGCCCCCCGTCGTGTCTCTGCCCCCCGTCGTGTCTCTGCCCCCCGTCGTGTCTCTGCCCCCCGTCGTGTCTCTGCCCCCCGTCGTGTCTCTGCCCCCCGTCGTGTCTCTGCCCCCCGTCGTGTCTCTGCCCCCCGTCGTGTCTCTGCCCCCCGTCGTGTCTCTGCCCCCCCGTCGTGTCTCTGCCCCCCGTCGTGTCTCTGCCCCCCGTCGTGTCTCTGCCCCCCGTCGTGTCTCTGCCCCCCGTCGTGTCTCTGCCCCCCGTCGTGTCTCTGCCCCCGTCGTGTCTCTGCCCCCCGTCGTGTCTCTGCCCCCCCGTCGTGTCTCTGCCCCCCCCGTCGTGTCTCTGCCCCCCGTCGTCTCTCCCCCCCGTCGTGTCTCTGCCCCCCGTCGTCTCTCTCCCCTCCCCCGTCGTCTCTCTCCCCTCCCCCCGTCGTCTCTCTCCCCTCCCCCCGTCGTCTCCACCCCTCGTCGTCTCCACCCCTCGTCGTCTCCACCCCTCGTCGTCTCCACCCCCGTCCTCTCCCCCGTCGTCCCCCCGTCGTCTCCCCCCGTCCTCTCCCCCGTCGTCTCCCTCCCCCCATCGTCTCCCCCCCCGTCGTCTCCCCCCCCGCCCTCTCCCCCCGTCGTCTCCCTCCCCCCCCGTCGTCTCCCTCCCCCCCCCCCCGTCGTCATCGTCTCTCCCCTTTCGTCGTCATCGTCTCTCCCCCTTTCGTCGTCATCGTCTCTCCCCCTTTCGTCGTCATCGTCTCTCCCCCTTCCGTCGTCATCGTCTCTCCCCCTTCCGTCGTCATCGTCTCTCCCCCTTCCGTCGTCATCGTCTCTCCCCCTTTCGTCGTCATCGTCTCTCCCCCTTTCGTCGTCATCGTCTCTCCCCCTTTCGTCGTCATCGTCTCTCCCCCTTTCGTCGTCATCGTCTCTCCCCCTTTCGTCGTCATCGTCTCTCCCCCTTTCGTCGTCATCGTCTCTCCCCCTTTCGTCGTCATCGTCTCTCTCCCCCTTTCGTCGTCATCGTCTCTCTCCCCATTTCGTCGTCATCGTCTCTCTCCCCCTTTCATCGTCATCGTCTCTCCCCCTTTCGTCGTCATCGTCTCTCTCCCCCTTTCGTCGTCATCGTCTCTCTCCCCCTTTCGTCGTCATCGTCTCTCTCCCCCTTTCGTCGTCATCGTCTCTCTCCCCCTTTCGTCGTCATCGTCTCTCTCCCCCTTTCGTCGTCATCGTCCCTCTCCCCCTTTCGTCGTCATCGTCTCTCTCCCCCTTTCGTCGTCATCGTCTCTCTCCCCTTTCGTCGTCATCGTCTCTCTCCCCTTTCGTCGTCATCGTCTCTCTCCCCCTTTCGTCGTCATCGTCTCTCCCCCTTTCATCGTCATCGTCTCTCCCCCTTTCGTCGTCATCGTCTCTCTCCCCCTTTCGTCGTCATCGTCTCTCTCCCCCTTTCGTCGTCATCGTCTCTCTCCCCCTTTCGTCGTCATCGTCTCTCTCCCCCTTTCGTCGTCATCGTCTCTCTCCCCCTTTCGTCGTCATCGTCTCTCTCCCCCCGTCGTCATCGTCTCTCTCCCCCGTCGTCATCGTCTCTCTCCCCCGTCGTCATCGTCTCTCTCCCCCTCCATTGTCTCTCCCCCTTTCCCCGTCGTCTATCCCTCCCTTCCCCCGTCGTCTATCCCTCCCTCCCCCGTCGTCTATCCCTCCCTCCCCCGTCGTCTATCCCTCCCTTCCCCCGTCGTCTATCCCTCCCTTCCCCGTCGTCTATCCCTCCCTTCCCCCGTCGTCTATCCCTCCCTTCCCCCGTCGTCTATCCCTCCCTTCCCCGTCGTCTATCCCTCCCTTCCCCCGTCGTCTATCCCTCCCTTCCCCGTCGTCTCCCCCCCCCCAGTCATCTCTCCCCCCATGTTAACGTTTGGTATTATGTTAACTTCTTCTGATTGAATGTTGAGCTTTGCATGTGTGCAGACCTTTTCAAATGTGGGAAGCGGCCGCATGAAACGGGAGACAGCCGAACGTGTGAACGCACGGAGAGACGCCACAAACTGCATTATATAATAGCTAGTTAGACATACTTCCCAAGCAAAACATGGCTACACTTTCAAAGTGATGATCATTTGCACATGATGGCTGGTTTAATCCTAACCTCTGAACTAAGTACTGAGTGAACATCAATTTTTTGTTTTTATTGCAAACATTTCTCCAACACACATGAGTGAAATCTAGAACAAGGGAACAAACATGTGCTTTCCCGATCTAAAATGCTTTTAATTTTTTTTTCACATTCGCCAACACCCAAAGAAAGCTTGCCTGGAGAATTTTATTATTACTATTTTTTTCCCGCGCATGTGAAGCGAAAAGTAGGGTGATGCAATTGGTTCACTTTGTCTCTCTATTGACGTCAGTCTATGATCGAGGAACTACTTAATTTCAATTTAATTTTACATTTTAACCACTGTAGAACATGAATCGGAACAGGAACCTGCAGTTTAGCAGTACTTTGACTGAATTTGGCAAATTTTACGGAATCTCTTCCCGAGTGTGTATGCGCACAGAGGACAGAGGTAATTTTCTTGAGTCTGACTGTCTGGCAGTCAAACAAAGTAGAAAATCATTCCAAACAGGAAACTTACTCTTTTTAAGGATGTCATAAGTGATGCAAACAATAGGCATAAATAACTAATTCATCGTGTTAAATAAGGCGGTGTAAAAAGATGGTGCATCAACGGCGATAAAATTCCGTAAAAGTTTTTTTTTTATTTCTGTTTTTTTTTTTTGTACAGCCTTTAAAATCTTCATTTTATTTCAATATAATGATATACTTGAACACCAGAACACAAATCGCCTCTTTGTCACTTCCAAAAACCTCCAGTTTAGCAGTACAGTGTGTAGACAAAATATTACACCATTTTACAAATCAAATTTTCCGCTTGCGTTCCCCAGCGGGGGAATATCTCGATGCAGTCAAAATCGCGACTCCTCGGAAATATAGATTTTGGTCGGAAACACAAAGCAATAGTTTAAAAGACCCTTCCCATGTCCTTTTTTTTCAAGACTGGGTGGGGTAAGGTGTTCTATGAACTCTCTAATTTTATTTTTTTTTCAACCACGAGGAATTGGCAGACCATTAATTTGCTCCTTGAGAATAATTGTTGAATCAAAGCTCTTGTACTATTTATTGTGGGATACTATTTGCTTTCATTTCCAGGGCTCGTATAAACAGTTGGTCTTGAAACCTAGCGATGCCCTCGTGGTGCACACTGCAACGTTTACGCACCAGTTTTTGACTAAAGGCTATCATTCTAATTGATCATTCTTCATAATTCTGTGCTCGTTCATAATTTGCAGTGCAAGGTGGAATCCCAGTACTCAGGGACTGAGGTTTTTACATCTTTCGATTTTTCTTATTGCAACGAGGTAGAGCTCGCTTATTGAGGTAATTTTGGATTGTGCCAATAGTGACAACCAATTGACTTTTCTCACCCAATAGAGTTTAACATCAATGCTCTTGATGTTAATGGGAGGACATGCCTCCATGCAGCAGCATCTGGCGGGTAGGTTTTAACACATTTCTTGTCGATCAGAGGCACCTGAACAGTTTTCAGATGTTTCTTGTAATAAACTGAACTGTAAACTTTAACATTCTGTAAGATTAACAAAGTTTTCTTAATTTATCCCCCCCCCCACTTCCCCACTCACATCTTCCTCAATCACTACCACTTTGCTGCAGGAATGTAGAATGTGTAAGACTGTTGTTGGACCGAGGCTGCTATTTTGAAATAAAGGATCAGTTTGGAAGGTGAGATTCACAACCAGAAGAGGCAGTACAAAGTGTAATAACTCGAGCTATAATTTTATTCAAAGCATACTTAAAACGCAAATGATGTGTTGAATTTGTTCTGGTGAGTTCTGACTTGTTTTCCCCTTATGACAAACTATTTTCTTTGATTCGTTTTTCCTCCTTAACCCCCTCCAACCCACCTTTCTCTTGATTATTTGCTTATTTATTTCACTCTTCCTCACCTTGCCATTTAAATTGTCTTCTTGGTTCAGGACGGCCCTTCACTATGCAGCAGCCGGATGCCACTACCTTGCTCTTATCCGGCTCCTGCAGGCCGGCGCAGCAGTGGATGATGCTGACCTGCGAGGGTGCCACCCACTGCACTATGCTGCAAGCTGCAACCGTGATGATCAGTGAGAACCTCTGAGCCTGGTTTTAGACCCTTACTGCCCCCTCCACAGAAACTTGCTCAATATTCTGCCTGAATACCCTGCAGTTGTTTTACACCTACCTCCCAATCCCACCTATGCTCCGTTTGTACCCCCACTTCATGTGTGTTAACTATAACTGCACTCATGATGGGAGGGTTGGGGAGGGGTGCTGGAAGGCACCTCTCCTCTCAACATTTTTCACAATTTTTTTTTCGCAACTGTTGGGGATTTCAAATTTCTCCTCATGAATTTTTCTCTATTTCTCTCTTCTGTGATATTTTCAATTTTTCGCCTATTGTATATGATCAGAAATGTCAATTTCATGAATAGATGTTATTTGCATGTTCATAACTTATGTAAATTGAAACATTCATCCAACATAATAAGAAAACATTATGATTTTTCAACTTGAGAAACATAATTCATTGAGATTGTGCACTTTTCATGCATTTTCATGTATCCAATGTCAAGAATTGTAGGTTTCTGTGCAAACCCATTGAATTAGCATATTGCATAACTAATTAGGAAATAATTAGACAAATTAACATATTTTTAAAACATACTTTTACTATCACGTTCATTACATGATCTATGCATGTGCAAAGTTGTTCAAGTTCATCGGACCATCTACGGCTGAGATCTGAGAACCCCCCTCCCCCCAACCCCCGCCACAGTCAGGGAAAGCTCTAAATCACCCAGTTCAGTTGAGGTTGAAAGCTCTTTTCACAGCCTTAACCTCTCTATAAAAGAGCCAGGCTGATACCATTGTAAATGTAAACTGGCAGGTACCCATGGAAATTCCGCATAATATAAAATGTAACTTCAATAATTTTGTGCAAACAAGTTATTTGATTAAATAACCCCCACCTCAAGTCCTCAGATCCCCCCCCACCACCACCCCATCCCAACTCTGAGTCCTCACCCCATGCCCCCTCAACCCTGAGCATTCACCTCTCTCCCCAAAAGCCCAATTCTCTGTTCCCTCTCTGCACCCCACACCAACTCTGTCCTCCAATCCCCTTTCTTCCCATTCTTCAAAGCAAGAGGGCATTCTTAGATCATTATCCTGTGTGCTTGAAGCAAAAAGGGGGGTTTTAGAAACTGTTTCACTTCTGGCAGGCTGTCTGTCGGTCTACAAGCGTTAGTTTATGATCGAGGAACAACTTGATTTCATTTGAATTATATTTTGAACACAAATCGGAACATGAATTGGAAAAAGAACCTGTAGTTTAGCATTATTTTGGATCTAAATTTGACCTCGGAGACAATTGAGATAATACTTTTTGTCTGTCTGCCTGTCTGGCAGTCAAACAATTGAAAATGATGCTAAACAGGAAACTTACCCTTTTTGTGGGTGTCATAAAGGACCCAAACAACAGGCATGAAGAACTAATGTCATGTTAAACTAGAAGGGCACTCTGTAGAGCGCATACCTCTGCCCCGTAATGCCTGATACACGATAACACATCGGGCCCAATACATTGTTGAAATATCGTGCTACATATCGTTTTTGAGCCCTATCTCTCAATGGTGAAGAATCACTTAAAATATTATAGTAGTTTGATCCGGATTCGGATATTCACCAAAATTGAATCGATTCATCCTGGTTACACACCCGTGTCCACCAAGTTTTGGCCGAATCCGTCCACAACTTTTTGAGATGTGCTATATGTCATTTTTGTCCCTATCTCTCAATGGTGAAGAATCACTTTTAAAATTCTACTATTCGGATCCAGATCTTCACCAAAATCTAATCAGTTCGTCCTTGTCACACACCGAACCTGTCCACAAAATTTCATCCAAATCCGTCCACAACTTTTTGAAATGTCCTGCAGACAGACAGAGAGAGGGGTGAAAACAATCTCCTTCACCTTCAGTGGCGGAAGTAATAAGGTGGTTTAAAAAAATGCAACATCAACGGCGGTAAACTTCCGAATTGTTTTTTTTTTTTTTTACAACCTTTAAAACCCTTATTTTATTTCAATTGAATTATATACTTGAACACTGGAGAAAACAAATCGCCTTTTTGGCACTTTCAAAAACCTTTCATTTCACAGTACTTGTTCAAAATATTTACGGTATTTTACATCATTACGGCCAATCAAATTCACTGCTCGTAGACTCCGCCTATGTCCTTGTTTCCCAGGTCTGTGCAGGTAAGGTTTTCTGTGAACTCTCGAGTTACACACTATTTATTTCTTCATTCCCTTATTGAAACAGTGGAATATTTAACCCTTTCCTGTCGTCTATCCATCTTAATATTATGCCATTGCCAATTTCACCTTCTCCTACCATACAGACAGATCTCTCAATTCAATTTAGCTTTCAAAAAAAAAAGCCAGAAAATGCGACAAATAAACACTGCGAATGTCTGAGCTTCCAGCAATTCTTTGGTCACCTTGCATATGTTTTTTGCCTGACCTCCTTTGCAGCAGTTGAAACTTGGCATCTTTACAGACATGAAGAGATTGTTCAAGAGGTGGCAGAAAAGGGGGATTGTAAGGCTCGAAAAGGGCAGAGAGTGGAGAAATATAGATCTTCCAAAAACTCTGAGAAAAGAATAGTTATTTGATTAAATAAACTGTCATTAAATGATTCAATGGTGCCATTGGTGGCTAACTTGTTTGTGAAAGGAAAGGAGCACCTTTGCCTCTTCCTAAAAAAACTCCAATGATGCCCAATCCTTTTTTTCTCAGAGTAAAAGGTCCCAGGATCCCCAGCTGGCAGTGGAAAACTCTACTCCATTCTAGTGCCCATTGATGAATGTTTTGTAAATTGTGATGGGTCCATCTGGTCTGTAAAGTCCATGTTTCACGGTGCTTACCATTACCAGATGCCTCAACCTGCCTGTGACTAAAGTGGGGAAATTTATGGCATAGTGTGGATTAGTATCTGCAAAGTCAAACTCAGTGCTTTCTTGAGAAGCAAAGATTCATTGATGCAGACCACAAAAGTATTTCTCCCTGAGTCATGCCCCAAGAAACATTAGCATCAACTGAGAGATTGTGTGAAGGGATTTGATTAGTCATGGCACTGGTTTTGTGTTCACTCAGGAAACTAGTGAGTTCGTAGCTCTTTCCTTCATTGTTGGAGAGCTTACCTGAAAATGTGACTATCACGGTTCAGCATCTGGTTATTTGAGAACAAGCCATATCATTTTGTCATATACATTTGTGATTGTCAAACGGGAAGGTTTCTTCTTTGTATTATTGTTCTCTTTCAAGTCATGCCAACGGCAAACTTGCATAATGCAGCTTTATGTGAGAGTGCAACTTCGGGTTTTTATCTGCCATCCCCCACTTAAGAAAGAAAATCGTGCTGGAAGCCTCGGATGGTGCAATGGATGAGGTGGATAACTTTGCAGAAATAATGGAAAAGGATGCCTTGCTGTAAGTGCGTCTGTCCCCACCTGTCCATTGCCACACTTCTTCCTTGCTGGTGATCAACTGTCATTGGGCATTCCCATTTACACTGTTACTCTGCGTTTGTTAAGCAATTGTGAATCGTGCTTGCCACACACATAACAATGTCAGTGCTTCATGCTTTTTGCCAGTTTATGACAACTATTAACTGTCAATCTTTGTTTTACTGAACACCATGAACAGTACAGTCAGTATAATTATCTTGTGGATTGTTTTTCACCCCGCGCACTCAAAGCAAAAAGCGTGTTTAAGCAATTGGTTCATGTCCATCTGTCTTTCTGACTTATCAGTTTATGATGGAGGAACAACTTATTTAAATTGAATGTTATATTTTGAACATGAATAGGAAGACAAATTTGCCATTTTACTGTACTTTGTCTCTGATTTGTCAGGATTGCGCATTCGCAGGGAAGAGTGAGATAATAGTTTTCTTTCGTCTGCCTGCCTGGCAGTCCAACAAAATTGAAAAACATTCCAAATAATGTTTTTAGGGACATTATAAAGGACACCAACAACAGGCACGAAAAACTAATGTAACATGTTCGATAGATTGACGTAAAATGGCGGGAAAACCCAGAATTAATTTATTTATATGCCTTTAAACCTTTATTTAAATTGAATTATATACTTGAACACAGAAGAACACAAATCACCTTCATAATATTTCCAATAACTTCCATTTTTGCAGTATTTGGACATAGGGTGGTTGGTGGATAAGACTTTCAAAAGTGCTAAAGTTCTGGATTTTTTTTCAACGATCTTCAAAATCATTATTGTATTAAAATTGAGGTATGAACTTGAACCCTACATGGGGTATTTTGTTCTGTGCACCCTCAAGTTTAATAAGGCAATCAAGCAGTCTCATTCATTTAATGTACAGTCATCATCTCCTTTTATTTATTTATGAGCAAATACCACCTGTCATTTTGCTGATGGTAATACTAAATGGGAGAGGGACAAAAAGAGGGGGAAGAAGGAGAGAGGGATGTGGAAGAGAGAGCGGGGAGAGTGAAGAGTTGGAGGAGAGAGGAGGGGAGGGGTGGGGGAAGGGAAGATGGTGTGAGGTGAGAGGAAGGCAACACGGTAATTTTGGTTTTCACCTTTAGCCTGGTGTGGCTCAGTGGTTAAGGTGGTGGCTTGGGGTCCTGAGTCCGAGCCCCGCTGGCCACTGAGTTAGCACTCAGCCTGTCATCCTTCCGAAGTTCGGCAAAATGAGCACCAGTATACTGGTAATTATCCCTGCAGGGTCGAAGGCGACTGAAGGGTTGGCGTCAGGAAGGGCATCCGGCTGTAAAAACATTGCCCCAAGAAAGGGTACCATGATTGGAGCCCGCAAAAAGCTGAACCTGCTCATGGATAAAGGCTTTCAAATGGTGTGATGATGATTAATTTTGGTTTTCACCTTTGTATATTTTATCAGTCATAAACTTTTTTTTATTAATCGTCTTTCCACAACTAAACAGGTGCTTGAAGCATTTGATTCATACTGGGGGAGCCGATCCGTGTGCCCGTGATGCCCAGGGATACACTGCAGCACATTATGCTGCGGCCTCAGGACATGCCCCCTGCCTCAAACTGGTAATGATATTCACAGAACAATGAATAGCTCACATATTTGTGGTGAGGCGTCACAGAGATCGTATGAAGTTTTCTGTTCATTTTTTATTTTTGCAGCTTCTGGAACTCGCAGGTACTGATCTGTTGAATAGTCCACACAACTGGAACCTCACAAGTCCCCTTCACCTTGCTGTAAGTTTCCTTTGAAAATTGACCTTGTTTATCACTGTGACAACCTTACCACTTTTCTTGGAAGAGCCTTAGACTATCGCTGTAACACATTCACGTCTTTTAGCTGTCTTTCCATGTTTACATCATTCCATCGTCCCACAACCTCTCATGTTATGATTATTTTGAGTGTCACAAATTCTTTACAAGAGACTGTTGGGCAGTGTGTTTGTTCAGTGCTGTGTAAATGCTGGTATACCTATGATTCAATGTGGAACTACAACGGCCCTCGGTCAAGCGCATACCTCCACCAAACTGAACAGTTTGCGTTTTGTATCCCATTGATAGGCCGGATCCGGATCTTCACCAAAATCGATTCAATTTGTCCTTGTCACACACCCACTCTCCATCAAATTTCCTCCGAATCTGTCTAACATTTTGAGATATCCTGCTCGCAGGCAGACAAACAAGTGTGAAAACATAATCTCCGTCCACCTTCGGTGGCGGAGGTAACAAATTGTTTATTATAGTTGACTGTGTAACGCTTGTAAAGCAAGATGTTTTTTGAAAAGTTGAGAGAATAAAAAGGTGATAACTTGTAATGTTGTAGTTAGACTTTAACACGTTGACTGCCGACTCTTGCCTGCAAATGCCCTGGATCATGTAGAATCCGTTTATTGTTTCACGAGTCAGTAAGTGACCACGATATTCGTTATGGGTATCTGTCTGTCCCGAGCATAGCTCCGTGGGTTTTGATCCGATCCTGATAAAATTTGGGTGGGAGGTTTATATCATGATCTAGTTGTGTTTTCCTGAGAATGGGCGGAGCCACGCCCCAAAAACGTGTTTTAGGAGGTAGCCGATTTCAAGTTACATCTTCTCCGAGGGGGTTTGTCGAATCTGGCAGGGGTTTCGGTTTTTGGTTAGCCCAATGGCACCTGCATAGCCCCACGGAGCTCGATTTTTTTTTTTTTTTTCGTCCCAAGGTCAAGGTCACAAGGTCACGAACTTAGAAAATGTCAAAAAAAACAATAAATTGGGCATCGAGCTCCTAGGGTTTTCAACTGTTTCGAATGAAAGTTGGTATGCAAGTAGTGCTCTTCGAGTACTACAACTTTTGGTTCACGAGTCAGTAAGTGACCACTATATTCGTTATGGGTGTGTCTGTCTGTTGAGTAGTCAATCTAGTCTATCCTTATTATCAGTATTTCCATCGATATGTTGGGTAGTCGATCTTGTCGAAAAAAAAAAAATCTTTTTCAAAAAATTTTTTTTTTGAGATTTGTTCTACCCTTATTATCAGTATTTTAAATGGTGATTTCAGTTAATACAATGGCGATTTCGATGAAACTTGGTTGGTAGGTTCATACCATGACCTAGTTGTGTGCAAATGAGAACCGTTGCTATGGACCCATCCGTTGCCTAGCAACGGACCTTTGAAATTTTCAAAAAAATCTCAAAAATTATTTTTTACGAAAATCAAAAATCGGGTCACGAGCGACTGTGGGCAGTACATTCAGCCATATTGTCAAAAACTTCCAGCCGGATCCTATGAAAACTGTCGGAGAAGATCGTTTTTTTATTGTTTTTACCAGGGTTCATTCAAAGTCTAAGTTCGTTATATCTCAGAGACTATGAGTCAGATATACATGAAACTGGTATGGTAGGTTCATGGTATGTCCTAGTTATGTGTGAGAAAGAACCGTTGCTATGGACGCTTTTGTTGGCTAGTAACGGCTGAGAAACGACTAAATTCGACTTGATCGACTACCCATGTCCGCCTACCGGCTTGTCTGTTGGGTAGTCGATCCAGTCGAAAAAAAAAAATTCCAAAATAACATTTTGAAATTTGATCTACCCTTATTATCAGTATTTCTGTCGATATGTTTGTCTGTCTGTCTGTCCCTCTGTTCGGTCCAGTGCTCTGTTAATACAATGGTGATTTCGATGAAACTTGGTTGGTAGGTTCATACCATGACCTAGTTGTGTGCAAATGAAAACTGTTGCTATGGACACCACCGTTGCCTAGCAACGGGACTTTGAAATTTTTGAAAAATCATAAAAAATTAATTTTTTTAAAAATCGGGCCATGAGCGACTGTGGGCAGTACATTCAGCCATATTGTCAAAAATTTCCAGCCAGAGCCTATGAAAACTGTCGGAGAAGATAGACTTTGAATGAACCCTGGTAGAAAACAATTAAAAAATGAAGTTCGTTATATCTCAGAGACTATGAGTCAGATATACATGAAACTGGTATGGTAGGTTCATGGTATGTCCTAGTTTTGTGTGAGAAAGAACCGTTGCTATGAACCCCTCCGTTGCCGAGCAACGGCCGAAAAACCTCTAAATGTGGGGGTATTTTAACGAAAAAAACAATCTGCAGCATTAACCCTTGAAGCTAGAATTATGAATTTTCTTGTGCTTAATCCACAGGTCATTCCCCATCAAACGGGCCCATCACGTCAGGTTCTATTGGGTAGTCGACTACCCATGTCCGCCTACCGGCTTGTCTGTCTGTCTGTCCCGAGCATAGCTCCGTGGGTTTTGATCCGATTTTGATAAAATTTGGGTGGGAGGTTTATGTCATGATGTAGTTGTGTTTTCCTGAGAATGGGCGTGCTGCGCCCATTATGGGCGGAGCCACGCCCAAAAAACGTGTTTTTAGGGGGTAGCCGATTTCAAGTTACATCTTCTCCGAGGGGGTTTGTCGAATCTGGCAGGGGTTTCGGTATTTGGTTAGCCCAATGGCACCTGCATAGCCACACGGAGCTCGATTTTTTTTAATTTTTTATTTTTTATTTTTTTCATTTTCGTCACAAGGTCACGAACTTAGAAAATGTCAAAAAATCATCAATAAATTGGGCATCGAGCTCCTAGGGTTTTCAACTGTTTCGAATGAACGTTGGTGTGCAAGTAGTGCTCTTCGATTACTACAACTTTCATCATTTACGTTTTTCCCGATTCCTGCCAGTTTGTCCGTGGCATCCCCTCGATAGTCAAAAAATTAAAAAGGCGAACCGTGTACATTTCTCGTGAACCATCGCCGTCTCCAGACTTGTTCAGTTGGCAGTCATTTTGTTGAGCTGTGTGGAAAGATCGTGAGAGTTTGTAAAATTTATTGTGTCTTCAGGATAAATAGCCTTCCAATAATTTGTAGGAGTTTGTAGAATGTAGAGGGAGGGCTTTTGCAAATTTTCTTGCTTAGGTTGATATAATTGGAGGGGAGGAGCAGTTGAAGGGGGAGGGGTGTGGAGAGAAGAAAAGCCAGTCATCACTTTTGTAATGTACAATGCATTGCTAGAGTGCTGTGTTTATCTCTCGTGCTTCACCTTTTAAAATGGAGCTTTGGAGTGTCCCTGAAAGCTGATTGGACATCGACCAATTAAAGAATTTTGAGGTTTTGTGACACACATTCTTGTTCTGTTAATTTTATTTTATCAAGTATATTGCTGTGTGTGCACTTTATATGCTGTTGCATTGTACACTTTTTGTCTTGAAATGTACATATTTTGGGCCTTTGCAAAACAACGACCAAGATAATGTTTATTCCATGTTTGGCTGTATTTATCTCCTCACCAGCCCTTCACATAAATTACACATTCATCCTCATTGATGATGATGATTGACCATTGATGAGGGGATGATTGACTGGTGGAGGGAGATGACGACTGGTATTGGTGGGGAAGAAAGGGAACGCAGTTAATACATAATTATATACAATGGGAATAAACAAAATTTAAAGAATTAGGGTGCTACACACTGGACTCAATCACTGACTGGGAAAAGGGACAAAACCCGGGGGACTCGGCTCAGGTGATGGTAGGGACGAGGAGACGAAGCCGCACAGGCAGGTCGACAAAATTAGCAGAGGCAGGTAGGCAGGATGAACAGGCACAAGACAAAGACAGGCAGGACGGATGATCTCCTCAGAGAAATCTCTGTTTTACTTTTGAACTTCTCACATGTCGATGGTTCTCTCCTCAGGCTCCCACACAAAAATACTCCCAGCTGCGTTCTCCTCAGACCAACCACCCGATTCAGCTGGGGCATTGCTCCACCCCCTTGGGAGGCATCTATAACTCTGACCCGAAGGCATTCATGGCTCTGCCCCTTGGGAGGCGGTGAACGCGCCTCTCCTCGCTCTCGTGCTGAGTCTCCTGGCTCCCCCCCCCCCTCCCCGGTAGAGGTTGACAGGTTATACAGCACAATTTCCTTAACCTTAATCCCGAACTAATTATTTCTATGCACCACCCTAAATATTTCACACTTAAACAAGGCATCCTGAAGCTGACTTGTCCCGACTTATTACATCAGGTCAGGTCAGGTATGGGAGCATGTGCCACAGCAGCATGTTGCTGCGTCTACTTTCTGCCGGTACTGCAGGGGCCTCCGTCTGGCCATCCCCCAGGTAGATCCTGGCCCATCCCCATCTCCTTGAAATGCCGATCAACCTGCTGCAACCTCAAGGCACGTGGTCGGCCCATTGGCCTCCTCCACTCACGAGACTCCCTCGCCGAGAGAATCTGGTGAGCAGGATCAGCATCATGAAAAGGAGCCACATGTACATACAGCCGCAGCTGACGCTCACGGACTATGCAGGTAACAAATCTCATTGGAGTCTCTCCCAGCAACTGCTCGTTGGACACAAAGTCCGACCAGCGATAGCCAAGGATTCTCCGAAGAGACCTGGTACCAAAGGAATTAAGTCTCCATCTCAGATCCTTGGTCATAGTCCAAGTCTCGCATCTATAGAGCAAGACTGAAAGCACCAAGGACCTGAAGACTCGGACTTTCGTTCTCCCGCACCGGTACCGGCAGCACCACACCCCATGATCCAGTGAATCCATGACTCCCCAGGCCCGACCCAGACGTAATTTGACGTCTTGCTGACAGCCTGCAGAGACATGAATATCACTGTCAAGGTAGGTGAATCTCTCTGTTACCTCAACATCCTCACCACAAACAGGTACAGATAGGATAGCAGTATCCAAGGTGTCATTGAAAGCCTGGATCTTAGTTTTGACCCAGGAAACCCATAATTCCAATGGCTCAGGCTCCTCATTCAGCACCTCGAGGGCCCCCAAAAGGATATCCAGAGTCTCCGCAAAGATGACTGCATCTTCTGCGAAATCAAGGTTGGAGATCTTGACATTCCCAAACGATGCACCGCAACTTGATCTCTCCGACATCCTCCTCAGAATCCAGTTCATACAAGTGCTGAAAAGTGTGGGGGCCAGTACACACCCCTGATGAACTCCAGTTACAACTGGAAATAAGTCAGAGATGGTATCACCACATCTCACAGCACTCTCAGTCCCAGAGTCGAGTTCAGACATCAGATTGATCAGTTTTGGTGGCACCCCACGAGGACCAAGAACCCACCAGAGGGCATCCCGATTCACTGAATCAAATGCTGAACAGAGATCAAGATCGGCTGCAAGCAGCTCCTGCCAAAGCTCTTGATGCTGTTACTCAAGCAGATGATGGCGAACCCTATCAAGAATTATCTGAGCAAAGACCTTGCCCGGCACTGAGAGCAGCGTCACCCCTAGGTAGTTGTTGCAGTCTTGGCAATCACCCTTCCCTTTCCAGAGAGGAACAACAAGACCCCTCTTCCAGTCAGTTGGGAAGATGCCTGTGTTCCAGGCAGAGCACAGATCTGCACGCAACGACACGATTACAGCATTTCCACCAGCCTTGAGAAGTTCAGCATGGATGCCACAGATCCCTGGAGCTTTACCCCATTTCAACCGGTTCACCGCAGCCTGTGTTTCCACAAACGAAGGTGGACCACTGTTGATTGAAGGGTCAACATTCGGGATTGTAACACCCCTGACATCCAACTCGACAGCTGGTGTATCAGCATGGTACAGCCGCTCAAAGTAACAGGCCCAGTGGGCTTTCACTTTGGAATCCTCTGTCAAGAGCCCCTCACCCTCTGCTCGAACTGCAATGGACCGAGGGATGGGCTTGGATGAACGCAATGCGCGAATTCCCCTGTAAGCAGGATGAGAAGCACTTGACCACAGGTGATGCTCTACCCCCTCACAGATTCCTCTCACATAGGCCTCCTTTTCCATCCTTGGTGCATGTACAGTTTTATGCCTCAGCTCCCTGAACAGCTCAGCTCTGCCATTCAGCCTGGCTCTCTGACTCTGGTCAATGGCATCCAGTGTCCTTTGAGAGACAAAATTCTTCTTCGCCCTCCGGTGAGTTCCAAGACATCCACCGGCAACATCAAGGACAGTGGTCTTGAAGGCACTCGACAACTCTTCAGGATCCCCCAAAGCACCCAGACCCCCAAATCTCCACTCAGCCTGTTCTCAAACTCCTCAGCTACCCTCTCATCCTTGAGCTTGCCAACATCCAGCTTAAGCTGGGATGATACCATTCTCCTGGATTTAAGCTGCAACTTCAGAGTTGCTACAATAAGCCTGTGGTCAGTATTGAGGAACTGATCACTCCGGCAGACCCAGCAGTTCTGGATCATCCTCCAGCGACCATCAACGAGCACATGGTCAATCTCCTTTGCCACACCGCCAGTGTTGGAATACCAAGTCCAGCGATGAGCCTGTGGGGCTGAAACCAAGAACCAGCCACCCTAAGTCCATGACTTATTGCAAAGTCAAGGAACTTGGTGCTGTTCAGGTTCATATTTCCAGACCCATGGGGACCAACACACATTTCATAACCATCCCTATCAGTTCCAGTTGATGCATTGAAATCCCCCAAGCCTGGAAGAGTGTCTCGCCTGGGACACTGATCAACCACAGACTCAAGCGTGGGATAGAATGCATCCTTCACGTTGAGATCACTCGCCTCAGTCGGAGCATTTATAGAGACCAGGGAAATCACACCCAAGGAGTGATTTTTTTCCTTTGTCTCATAATACGCTCGTTGACCGGTGTTACCTCAATTATCATTGGAGTCAGCTTGTTGGACACAGTTACAGCAACTCCTTGGGCATTGGTAACCATCAGAGCGACCAGACCAATAGTGGCTGTAACCACCCACCATGATCTTTCCACAATCCATTCTACAAACCTCAGAGAGTGGTGAAATACCGATGTCCAAACGCTTGAGCTCAGATGATAATAGAGACAGGTGATCATCCTCTCTTAGGGATAGGACATTCCAGGCACCCACCCGAAGGGACTGCCTCAGATTAACCCAAGGAGACCACCTTCTGGTGGACGACACCTCAGCACCACCCCTACACACACCACCGCAATCTGACCCGGGAAGGTTACCCTGTGGTTTCCCTCCGATCATCAAAGATTGAGGGTCCCAAATGCTTTGCCCCAATCCTGTCATCAGGTGAGCTGTCCTGTGAAGGGAAGCTGCACAGGAGGTACTCCCACGGAGTGGGTTTTCAAATTTATTTTTGCTTTTATAATGTTTTGCGGAATGAAGGGTTTTACGATGGCCGGAGTGCAAATCCTGCTACCAACCTCCTCATCAAAAGTAACCCAACTGCAGGAGTACGTCTGCGACACAGTTGGGCACAAGATATGGATGGCCGTTGGCTCACAAGGAGCTCCTCCACCCTTTGACATATTTTGTTCTTCATCCTGCTGGATGTTCATATCATACACCCTCCTCACCAAGAAACTTGGTGGGGAAGATGGTTTTGTCGCTGACAACCTGACCATGGAACAGGTTGGTACAGCTTTCCATAGTACCTGTAGCAAATCACAGATCTAATCTGTCCTGACCTGACACAAAGATTGTTACATCAATATTGACTGGCTTCCCGTACATGGACCATTGGACCATGCTACTCTCTTTATACATTCCTATCTGCTCTACGGGAATATCTCACCCCTCCCCCGCCCCTCACAAACGGAACAGTATTTTGCTTTCGTGGAGTTTCAATGTACTCGGAGCCGGTTTTGTGTGTTGGCTACCTTCCGAATCCCATACACTGTGTTGAATGTTTTCCTTTGTCTGTTGCCCTTGTTACCGCTGCCACCGAAGGTGGACGGAGGTGATTTATTCACCTCTTGTTTGGCTGGCTGTCTGTCTGTTTATGAACACGGTATATCAAAAAGCATGCTCAGATTGGGACGAAACTTGGTGGAAGGGTTGGGTGTGATGAGGATTAATTAATTTAATTTTGGTGAGGATCTGGTTCTGGATACAAGAATTTTTATTTATTTTAAAGTGATGATTCTCCATTGAGAGATGGGGCCAAAAATGATGTGTAGCATGAAATCTCAAAAAGTTGTGGATGGATTCAGATAAAACTCGGTGGATGAGTTGGGTTGGTCAGAATAACAAGCCAATTTCATTTTGGTTTAGGTCCAGATCTG
This sequence comes from Eptatretus burgeri, assembly GCF_056783735.1. NCBI lineage: Eukaryota > Metazoa > Chordata > Myxini > Myxiniformes > Myxinidae > Eptatretus > Eptatretus burgeri. The sequence goes on along the minus strand of NC_140962.1, from coordinate 115,947,767 downwards.
GCCTATCAGTGGGTTACAAAACGTAAACTGTTTAGCTTTGCGGTAGTTATGCTCCCGACTGAGTGCCGTTCTATTAATTTATGTAAAAGTACGATATCTTGGAATATCTTTTTCCTGCGTCCAATTTTTCTGCCATCACTGGAGGCATTATGTTTTGGGGTGGTTTGTCCATCTGTACTTACGTCTGTCCATGCTAATTTTCTCTATTTTCTCTGCAACCAAGCTGTTAGTTTTGTTTTGCAACCACAAAATTTTTACCATATGTGCGACTGTGCATGTAGAGTGTTTTAATGATTATGATGTTGTCAGTCACGTGGTGTGGCAGCCATGTTGGAAAAAAGGAAAAACTTTGGACCTCTGTATCTCTGAAACTGCTCCATGGAAAAATTAAAACTTGGCACATATCAATTATTCCCCATGGTAAATAAGTGATTTAAAGTTAAAAAAAAAAAAAATTGTTGATCTCATAGGTGGCTTCATTATGACGTCATTTTATACGTCGAATGCTTTATCCGATTACTATGAAACTTTTTGAGGGTTATCTCGGGCTAAATTGTATGGGGTTATCTGTTTGATGTCATTGGTAACGTGGCGTCGTTGGTCACATGATTCAGCAGCCTTTTTTTATGTTGGCGGAGAAATATCTGGTGACGTCGTGACGTCGAATTGTGCCCTTCTAGTTCTACATGATTAACCATGAGTTTTAATCGCCGTTTATAAAGTAAAATAACATCACTAGGATACCAAATACAGTAATTATGTGTTGCATGTTTCAATGCACAGTCGTGGCCAAAAATATTGGCACCCTTGCACTTTTTTCAAATAACTCACAATTTTCGCCAAAAATAAGTCGAAATTGACAAAGTATTTGTTCTCCACAATTCTTTATTTCATTGTTAATATTGCAGAACCTTTCTTTTTGTTTCAGAACTTAATATATCCTTTTAAATCAGAAAATATAAAACAATGGCATTGACAAAATTATTGACACCCGAGATTTAATGTTTGGTAGCACAGCCTTTGGACAAAATAACTGCAGTCAAGCGCTTCCTGGAGCCATGAATGAGCTTCCTACATCTCTCCACTGACAGTTTGACTCACTCTTCTTGTGCAAACTGCTCCAGTTCTCCCAGATTTGAAGGGTGCCTTCTCCTAACTGCTGTTTTCAGATCTCCCCACAGGTGTTCAATGCGTTATAGGTCTGGACTCATTGCTGGCCACTTCAGAACAGTCCAGCGTTTTCTCTTGAACCATTCCAGGGTGCTTTTTGAAGTGTGTTTGGGGTCATTGTCCTACTGTAAGACCTATGACCTTTGACGGAGACACAAGTTTCTGACACTTGGTTGAACATTGCGCTCCAAAATACCTTGGTAATCTCCTGATTTCATGATGCAATGCACACATTCAAAGCACCCAGTGCCAGAGACAGCACTGCAACACTGCAACAGAGGCAGCACTCACCCAAAACATCACTGAACCTCCTTCATGTTTGACTTTGGGGAAGGTGTTCTTTTCTTTGTAGGCTTCATTTTGTTTTCTGAAAACATGGAGATGATGTGCTTTACCAAAAAGTTCTAATTTGACTCTTCTGTCCACACAAAATTCTCCCAGAATGATTTTGACTTGTTCAGGTGTGTTTTGGCAAACTCCAGTCAGGCTTTCTTATGTCCGTTTCTAGGCAGCGGGGTCCTCCTGGGTTTCCTACCAGAGAACCCCCTTTCATTGAGTTGGTGACTGATTGTGTGAGTTGAAACTGGCGTACCTTGTGTCTGAAGGTCAGCTTGAATCTGTTTGGTCGTTGATCGAGGTGCTTTCTCCACCATTTGGACAATCATTCGCTACAATCTTCAATAAAGTTTTCTCTTGCAGCCACGTCCAGGGAGGTTGGCTACAGTGCCATGGGCCTTCGACTTCCTGATAACATTGCGGACAGTGGAGACAGGAATATTAAGGTCTCTGGAGATGGACTTGTAGTCTTGAGATTGTCCATGCATGGCTATAATCTTGTATCTGACATCCTCAGACAATTCTCTGGTTTTCTTTCTTTTCTCCATGCTCATTGCGGTAAACACAGTGACACAAAACAGCAGAATGACTCCTTTTCTCCATTCAAACTGCTTGAGTGATTTTTATATTGCAGGTACCTGCAACTCACCACAGGTGAGTTCACTTCCAAAGTAAAGGAGAATCACTTGCTTGAAATCTAATTTCAAACAACTTCTAAAAGGTTACAATAATATTGCCCGGGCCATTTTAGGATTTCTGTGTGGAATAAGCTAAGATTTAGTAGTTTTTTTTCAGCTTTTTTGTTTTGTTCCACTGTAAACCAAAGAAATGCATTTGTGGATACAGAAGATTTTTTAATTTCAACAATTTACCGGAAGAAATGGTGCATTATTTGAAAAAAGTGCAAGGGTGCCAATATTTTTTTTGGCCACGACTGTTTTTATTCAGTCTTCCATTTATTACTTTGTTTCATTCATCCATTATCACCCCCACCATTGTAGTAGACCCTTGAGCAGTGGTACAGCAGATTGCACTAAGTTAATTTGAAAAATCAAGGCTTTTTAAACTAAAGTAAAAGCATTGAGCAATCGTTAGTTATACTATACCAGTGGTTCTCAAACTTTTTTGACTACCGCCCCTTTCTGCCCTCTTGGACCGGCCCAATGCCCCCTTGTCCTATCGTTCGTGGTCGGACACCCAGTGGGCAATAGGATAGTCCGAATTTATCTAGACAGGAAGCAAAAATAACAGAAGCCAAATATTTTCTGAATAATATTTTACTTTATTTTACTTTACTTTTCCTTGATTTTTCTATTTTATTTTGCACTACCTACAATGTTTCAGCAGAACAGGTCCAGGTGAGGCAAACTTGGAATCTGTTATCACAGGCCCAAGTACCGTGAGTGTGAAGGGTGGGCCTGGTGACTCGCTGCGAGATTACGAACGTCTGGCTCCATCTCAGTGAGGTAGAGACGCAGATCGCCCCTCTTGGTAATGTCAAGGCGATTCCGATACTTGGTCAGCAGCACCATCACGGCGCTGAACCCTCTTTCAACGAGGTATGATGTGGGGAACGCCATCAGCAGCAGTTCTGCCTCTGTCCACATTGTGGGGTATTCGCCCCGCTCCAGAATCCAGAATTTGCCGTATTCATGCTGCGAGAATCTTGCCTTCGCCTCATCATCATTCCACAAGTTGACAATTTCGTCTTGTAATTCACGGTTCACATCTCGAATGTCACATTTGAATGGGTTGATCACCCATGCTGGCACCGACAGTTCTAGCATGTCTCTGAAACGCTGCTCCATATCTCCACGAATCTTCTCAAGGTGATTGCAATAAACGAGCAGCTCTCCCTCAGAAACAGCAGTTTCCTTTGCCAACCGGGGAAAGTGGGACATATCTCTGCGGCCGAGGGTTTCCCTGTGCAGTCGCCTTGGTTACGAACGCGCCGATCACTTTCTTTCCTTGAATCAGCGTCATATGGTCACCCTGGAGTTGTTTCTTGACATCATTCAGGATACTGAATATGTCTGCGAGGTAAGCCACATCATGCTAATCACATTCACTTTCTCCGATAATTCTGTATCAATTTCCGACAGAAACTCGACCACTGTCGAGAAGAGGACATGGAAACGGGTCAAACAAGTGCCTTTGGACAACCATCGAACTTCGGTATGCAACAAGAGCCTCTCGAATAGTTCATCATTCTCCTGGCAAAGCTGATGAAACAGCCGATCATGCAGAGACGACATCTTGATTTTATTCACTGCTTTGATTACTATTTGGAGTGATGTATGAAGTCTGGTGCTGAGAGCTTTTGCGACAAGATGCTGACGGTGCACGACACAGTGAATGGCGAACACGGACGGTACCTGGTTCTTCAGAAGCGTAATAAAACCTTGCAGGCGGCCAACCATCGCTGGTGCTACGTCCGTCGCGCAAGCGAGATTGTTCTCCATCGGTATGTTCTTATCACTAAAGTACTTCTCCAACGTTTGGAAGATGGACGAACCCTTTGTATCGGTCTGGAGAGAGCGGGCAAACAACTATTCTTCCACCATTTCCTGATCACGGATGAAGCAAACGTAGCAGAGCAACAGAACTTCACTGTCATGCAAAGTGGACTCATCCAGCTGGAGGGCGAAGTGCGTGCTTCTCAGCTCACAACACAGCTTATCTTCTACATCTGATGACATTTCATCAATCCGCCTGGCCATGGAATCATTGCTGAGCGCAATCAACGAGAGAACTGGATACTGATCCTGGCCCATAACAGTTTTTATCACTTCCCCAACAGCCGGTTTGATCAACTGTTCGCCGGTTGAATACGGTTTTCCAGATCTGGCGATGAGCAATGAAAGCTTATACGACGCTTCCAGTCCTTTATCCACGAGCTTTTGGCTGGCTTTGAACATTGTCGTTACCGTGGATCGCTTCTCAAATTTCTCTTTCAGCGATTGGAAATAGCTGACCTCTGCGTGAGCCTTATCACTGTGCTTTTTACCCAGGTGCTCGCTCAGTCGAGATGGTTTCATTGCTTCATTGGACAGCGTGATACCACACAACAAACACATCGGCAACTGCGTGTTCGTCAGGGATGGAATGAATCCATACTTGATGTATTCAACGGAATACTGACGACACTTTTTCTTTGAGGCCGACATCTTGAAGCCGACCGGACGTGAAGCTTTTTTGAATAACGAAATCAATACACCAAGATGTCGAAAGACCAACACCAGTGATAAGGCCAAACAATAATTATATATTTCCGGTCTCTGGTCAGCACACGCATCGATTTTCACCCTGTGCGTCAAAAAAAAAAATTTCTTCAAATTTGCAACGGTAGCTACAACAGCGCACGCCTAAATCACAATGCCGCACTGCCTCAGTACTCGCGCCTCGCTGGAAATTGCGCTGCCGGATCATAACACATGTATATGGTATTCACACCATGTGTGTATTAAAAAAACCAACTGACTTGCATTGTTGGTAAACAAGTCTGTTTAATTTCTTGTAGAACTTAATGATTTCCAGAATAAATACATTTTAAAATGTGTTCATTATTTACAAAAAGGCCTACCTGTCCCATTGCCCGTCTTTAATTTCTCTCTGGACGGCACCATGGCAAACGAGGAGGACCGCAACGGGCATTGTATGGCCAATTTGCCGAATGGCGCCGGGTAACCTGTTCAGACTGCAGGAAGCCCAATGAGCGCTCCTAATCGCCGCTGCTCCTCTAAATCGCTAGTGCCCCCCAAATCATTGCCAGCGCCCCCCTACCACTCGTGGAGTCTGGAGCACCCCCTGAAAGTTCCCAGCGCCCACTGGGGGGTGGTAGGGACCACTTTGAGAACCACTATACTGTTGCGAATTCGCGCCCGCCGGCGTGCGGACGGCCACATGACTCGAATCGCGGCACGTCGCCCACCGGACGGACAATTCAGTCGTGACCCTCTCGGACCAACGCCGGGAGCTCGTCACGGGTGGGGGTTTAACCTCACCACGATCGTGCCAATTGCCCACCCGCGCAGGATAGGGTCGCTCTCCAAATTAGATCTACCTAAGTACCTGCGTGAATGGTCGACCGGGCGATCGCACCACGCCACAGGCCGACTCCGGACACGAACCGCTTAAGCTGTCCGTTCCGTGCTACAGTGATAACCGAGCGGCGTTATCGTCGGCCTCGACGGTTCCGATTAATAATCGGGCGTATTAAGCCCACTACGAACCCTTTACGTGAAGCAGGATAGAGGGTCAATAAAGAAAAGACGAAGCGAAACGGGAAAACAGTTCACACAATGCACATTTATTACGCGACACACGGAAAGCACACATATACAGCCAAACAGTCAAAATGCACATGTCGCAGTTACAACAAAAGAAACAACGACGCAGAGTTACTACCGACTACGCACACACACGGCAACACTTATACAGTCCTACTTTACAGACGGCACCAACACACATTTACTCAAAAGCAAAGGAAAGAAGCCACCCTCATAGACAAGGTGGCAGACGGGCCTGTAGGCCAATATGCGCGCGTGACCTGAAGGAGCGGCCAGGTCCGCGAGACCGGGTGGGTCCTACCCGCGTCCTCGTGACGCGTTGGCGGACGAGCCACAGATGTGGCCGCGTGGCTGTGCCCTGACTCCGTGCTCCTTGGCGGGTTTCGTTGGCACGACGTTTGGAGTGGAGTGGGAACGGGGCCCCCTTTTTGCACTATCTCAGCGCGGGGGAAAGGGGGAAATGTTTATGCCCTGGGGGAGGAGAATGGCTGGCTGGCTTGGGTCCCTCGACGAGCGATCTCACACCGCGACCTCGTTGCCGACCGCCGTCCTTCTCGCCTCGGACCCGAGCTCCTTGGCCTCTTCCCGCAACTCTCCTCAGCCGACTGCAGAACCCAACTCGATGACTTCGCCACCCGACTCCACTCTCTGCCACATTCTGCCCTCCAACCAAAAACTGACTCTGCCACGATTCGCCTTGCGCTCACCGTTTTATAGGCCGGCAGGAGAAAACAATATGCAAATTTCCAGATCAGGATGACCTCGGGGGCGGAGCCACGCTCGCCAATTGGACGGAGGAAAAGTGGGCGTGAACCTCCCCTGATCCTAGAATTTGCATATTTCGATTTCACACAGATGCGCCTGGAGATGGGGCCAAGCCGCTCCGCAATTGCTAATTGGACGGATCAGAAGTGGGCGTGTAGCGTTCTTGATCCGAATTCTCCCTCGGAAAGGCCGCTATTTGCACTCGCGGCTCGGTGCGTATCTTGAACGAGCCCAAGACAGCCCGACGCTCAGTGTTCACAGGTGGTGCGGGAATGGCCGTAGAAGGAGAGAGGTGTGAGGGTGGTGGAGGGTTTATCGGTGGTGGTTTGATGGTTATGGCGGTTGAGACGTGGTTGGTTCAAAATAAAGATAGAACAGAAAAACGGCTATCTCAAAGCGTCGCAGCCCGAATGAATCACATAAATTCCCTCTAAACAACGGGTTTCGGGATAACTACACATGTACTTAGAGTTATCTCACCTACGAGCCCTGAATGGTGGTTTGCGAATTTCCACAGCCGTAACAATACTATACCATAGCTCCATGTGATATTGACAGAACTTCAGTTTAGCTGTGTTCAGTTCTCCATTGTTTTCCCTCTTTGCATCTCTTTCCATTCATCCAGGCTTATCATGGACACCAGCAGGCTCTTGACGTTCTTCTCCGGTTCTTTGGCTCCCCTGATGCTCCTGATGGACTCGGCCGCTCACCACTGGAGCTCACTTGCCAGCGTGGCCACGCAGAATGCACAGCCACTCTCTTGGCTCACGGAGCTTCACCACTCATCCGTGCATGTCCCACTCGGCCCTCTGCATTACATGCAGCTGGTATTATCATCTTAACATTATTCTTTGGAAAGGCTGGTAAAGGAATTGCTGTTGAGTTGTCACTAGTTCGCTGATGCCTGTCGCTGAGATGCAAAAACTACAAAATACTCCTTTCGCACCTGACTTGAGAGAGGAATTTTTCCAGTTCAAGTTTTATAACCTCCCTCCCTACCCCATCTTCTTCCTCTTCCTTGGCCCCTGTCTGTTTGTGTTCCAGCTGGTCATGGCCATATCGATTGCTTGCGTGATCTTCTTGATGCACTGGACACTCCGATGGCTGTAGACATTACAGACAATATTGGACTGTAAGATTTACAGCGCAACCTCACAACAGGACACACCTGTTGCAGTCGCATTTCACCTTTTATATGAGGGTCACTCCAAAAATAATGCCCCATAAAAGTTTTGCACCATAATATATTCTACACTACAGCATTGTTAACCTCCGCCATCTTCGAAGATGGATGGAGGTTACTGTTTTCACCCCTTTCTGTTTGTTTGTTTGTGAACAGTATTACGGAAAAACTCGACGGATTTCGACGAAACTTGGTGGGGGGGGGGGGGTTCGGTATGGTCCAAGGATCATGCCATTAAATTTTGGACTTCATCCAAAATCCAATATGGCCGCTATGGTGGCCATTTTGAAAAAAATATTTGAATTTTTTTTTTTGCATTTCTACATGTTTTAAGTGATTTCCAACCCCCCCTCCCCCCCCCAAAAAAAAATTGTTAGAGAAAAACATTTTCTGCAACTTTTTTTCAACAAAATTTCGATTTCTTTTTTTTGCATTTCTACATGTTTTAAGTGATTTCCAACCCCCCCCCCCCCAAAAAAAAAATGTTGGAGAAAAGAACTATAACTGTCAGCACTGTTGACGTCATATTTAATGAATAAGATATAAGGTTCACTTGAGTGACCCAGCAGTATTGGCGGCAGAGGTTTTGCACTCTCCCGAGTGCTCCTCCTCTAGTTACTTATGCAGTTCACCTTTTCAACATTGACATCCATCCATGCTTTTCGTGGCCTGCCACTGTGAGGGCAGACACATATATCAGCATGTTCAACTCGTGTGGACATTATCCGCTTGGCCCATCGACCAACTGTGCTGCGATCAACAGCATTGTCCCCATTTGTAGTCTCTTTTGGATGTTTCCTATAGTCTCCTTCTCACACACCAACAATTCAACAACACCTTGCTTCTGATGGATATCCATGGGGCATCCATGTTTGAGGACTGTTACAACAATGCCACATGTGAGAAGACAATGTAATTATTATCTTATGAGGTGGGAAAGATGTACCTGTGCACTGTACAAGTAACAATGCTGTAGAATAAATAGTGTTGTAAAAACATTGTGAGGCATTACTCTTGGAATGAACCTCGTACATGAACACTAAATGGATAAATTCAGGCATGACAAATCCCTACCAGTCAATTGAGTTTGGTGTTATTCCATCTCATGCTCTAACCTCCTAATTTAATAAATATAGCATCGATAAAAGCGATTCATAGGTATAAAGATCCACCAAGAGGGATAGACAAGGAATAGGGGAGGTATGGAAAGTTCATCTTTACCAGTCCACAAAGGAGGATGTACTGTTATCAGAGTCCGAGTGGGTTTCAAAGTTATTGTTCAAAGTGATAGCTTTCATTGCAAAATATTGCTTTGTGTGCGTGCAGTACCCCACTCATGTGCGCTGTCATAAATGGACACACCGATTGCACGGTGCTACTTCTTGAAAGGGGAGCTAAAGTACACTGCAAGGATTTGCTGGGCTGCACAGCAACACATCGTGCGGTAACCGTTTGATCCACAATTTCCTCTCGACTCCCTCTTGGCCAAAACCACTTTTTACATCCTTAAATAAATGATTGTGACTTGCAGTGAAATCATTGCATTTCTACAATATTATTATTATTATTTTTGTTTACCGAGTCAGTCTCAAAACTTTTTTCATTTATATTTACTTTTGTCTTTGATCACACTGGTCTTCACCGCCCCCCCCCCCCCCCTCATCACCACGTGTAAGTTGCAAAACCTGTATACTCGTATTTCCCCACAGGCTGTTGCAGGCCATGAGGAGTGCTTGGAAACATTACTGCAGCATGGTGCAGACCCACTCGTGTGTGACCAATCCCACTGCACACCACTACACTTGGCTGCAGCATGTGGACCCAGCAGCGCTCTCGCCCTTCTTGTTCAGGCCTCACCAAATTTAGACAGCTCCATCCCACTCACTGATCGCCTTGGCTTCACGCCCATGCACTGGGCAGCCTATCATGGTAGTTTCACCACACGACTCATTTTAAAGCGACTTACTTCTCTATTGTTAGTTAATCATCAAGTCATTAATTTATTTATTCATTTGCGCGACTTCATTTCAATTTTATTTATTCATTAATTTAGTGATATTGGCCCATGGAGGAGTTTTCATACATACATGCAAGACGGTATACTTTTTAATAAATAACCTCCTTACCATGGAGTAGTATTGATTCCCGGTATCTTTTGAAAGACTTTCTCCCCCACCCCCCCCCCTCCACCTCGCCACCCCATTGTGAGTGAATGGCTGTGTGCTCATGGGGCCACAGGTGTTCTGCTCTTTTATTAAGGGCTTTTGTTTTACTGCGTGTATTTATTGATGTACCTTCATTCATTGTTACCGTCTGCTGCAGAGGAAGAGGGTATTGCATGTGGGTCTGTTTGTTACTTGGCAGAAAAAAATTTTTTTTTGAGAAGTATGTTGTTCGTGTGTCTGTCTGTCTTGTCTGTCCACTCGCCTCCAGCCCAAACCGCTCAACAGATTGTACTGAATTTTTTAGAGATTAATGTCACCAACCTTGCGACGGTCCCGCATTGAAGTTTTGTAAGATTTGATCGACCAAAAAGGTCTACATAGGCCAATAAGCCAATTTGAGCCAAATTTACTAAAATGCTCAAATTTCATCCGATTGACTTGGAAATTTGAACAGGATTTGCAGATCAGTTCCATGAATTCAACCACCTATTACTTTTGAGGTTATCATAGGTCAAAAAGTCAACCCAAAATGGGCCAAATTTTTGAGTTGTTTCTAAAATTGTCAATTTTCACCCGATTTGAATTGAAAATTGAAGACCATTTGCATATGAGGTCGATGAATTGAACCACCTATTAATTTTGAGATCAGCATATGCAAATTTGGGACAAATTGGGCCAAATTTTCTAAAATCCTCAATTTTCATCCGATTGACTTGAAATTTGAAGACCATTTGCATATCAGGTCACCAAATTCAACCACCTATTAATTTTGAAGTAAACATAGGCCAAAAGTCAACATAGACCAAAAGGTCAGCATAGGCCAAATTTCTAAAATCAATTTTAATCCATTTAAGTTGAAATTTGAACGGCATTTGCATGTCAGCTCACTAAATTCAACCACTTACTAATTTTGTGGTAAACATAGGCCAAAAGGTCAAAATAGGCTAAAACGCCAATTTGGGCCAAATTTTCCAAAATCCTCAATTTTCATCCGATTGACTTGAAATTTGAAAATCATTTGCCTATCAGGTCAATGAATTCAAACACCGATTAATTTTAAGGTCAAAAGGTCAACACAGGCCTAATTTCTAAAATTGATAGCTTGGCTCAAAAACTAAATATATCGCTCTATCCCAAAAAGTTGTGGACGGGATATGACAAAACAAAGTGGATTAGTTGGATAGGTGACAAGAACAAGCGGATTGGATTTTGGTTCAGATCCAGCCCATCAGTGGGATACAAAACGTAAACTGTTCCACCTGGCAGAGGTATGCGCTCTACCGAGTGCCATTCTACATTGTGCTGTTTTGCCAAGTTGTCACTGAGTGATTTTTCATTTGTTTGTTTGTCTGTCTGCACACAACGTGAGTGTGTATTCATTACATTAGACCCTTTTCACCCTTTTGAACCTTTTCAGCCTTTTTAACCTTTTCACCCTTTACAACCCATACACCCTTTACAGCCCAAAGACTCTTTAAACCCTTTACAACCCAAAGACCCTTTAGACCAGTGGTTCCAAAACTTGGGGTAATTACCCCAACTGGGGTAAAAACTGCATTTGGGGTAATATCAGTGGTGCAGCGAGTGGGCCCACGGTGTCATGCCCCTACCCCCCCCCCCCCCTTGACGTGAAGTAAATCATGATGCTTCATGAAAGGGAGCGGGTCCCAAGTGCAAAAAAAAAATTAAGGCCCACACCAGTTCTTAGGTCTACGTCATTTTTGCGCCTCGTTCCACACTGTGCCAGAAATACAAGGAACCAATAGGAAAACGTGAAGCCATAAGCATAAGCAGAGGTGTGTAGCTGATGCTAATCCATTTTTAAAATCGAATTTGTGCTCAAAACGAATGCTTTGGCGTACCACGAGAGGTCAGCTCAGGTTAGGTTATGTTAGCTTAGTTTAGATTGGATGAGTTCTTTGCCATGCTGGAATCAGGCCCCATTTCTCCTGTGCTACTGCAGTCAAGCGCACATCTCTATCTCAGTGTCGGCATTCATCCCTGCACGGTAAGTCGACATGTCAGGTTGTGTTTTTTTGCGCTTAGTAACCAGGCCCTCATGAAAATCATTGCGACTTGGCAGTGGTTTTGCGCATGATGGTGCGGTGGTGTGGCGTCTATTAAAGTTAGGCTACTAAAGCTAAAGACTTAGGTGCGTCAAGTTTGCCAAGTTTGGCAACACGTGAAGTATTCGCCTCGAGTTGCTACGAGTGACGGATTTATTTAAATTGAGTCAGTTTACTGTCCGTATCACTCCAGAAGCCACAATGAATGGGTGTATGCTGTACAGTGACTCTGTGATTGGAGGTAACGAAAGCTTGATCACATTGAAATTTTCATAATACCCGGTACTATATTGGTGAAAACAATGAGTTATGAGCTAATTTAAACTTAATTGAATTGATAAGTAATGTTTGTTCACAATGTTTGTTTATTTTTCAGCTGACAAGTAGATAATTTTTGTTTGCGTGTTTATTTTTCAAATAAGTAGGCCAAGTTGGTATCACCAAACACTTCAGCCCCAAGAATAAGATGGCATCTAAGAAAATGAAGTACACACCACTGACTGAAAGTATGTGGAAACATATCTACAGTATGGCTTCACTGACTTCAACGACAAGGAAGGGCGTGTGCGGCCACAGTGGGTGTTGGGTGGAAAGATCTTGTCAAATGAGAACATGAAGCCAGGGAAACTACATGACCATCTTCGTAACGTTCACCATGTGCATGAGGGTACAACTTTGGAAGAATTTCGGAGACTGGAACGCACTCTCAAATCTCAGCGGTTGGATTCTATGGGACATTTTGCTGTCACGCAAGCCAATGCAGTCCACGCATCTTATGAAGTTGCATTTCTCATAGCGATGCAGAAGAAGCCCCATACTGCAGCAGAGGAGTTGATCATGCATGGTGCTGAGATTCTTGTGCGAAACATGTGTGGTGAAAACGAAACAAAGAAACCATCAAGAGTTTCTGTTTCCAACAACACCATTCGGCGCCGGATAGATGACATGGTGGAGGATGTTGAGATGCAAGTTGTCAAAATCAAAGCATCGACGCACAAGTTTGCCATTCAGCTGGATGAGTCAACTGATGTTTCTAATTGTGCTCAGCTGATCTGCTTTGCTCGCTATATTGTTGATGATCAGCTGAAGGCTGAATACTTGTTCTGCCTTCCGCTTGAAACAACAACTACGGCACAAGACATTATTGATATGGTATCAACCTACTTTGCAAAGCATGGAATACAGTGGGAAAAACTGGGAGCTATTTGCACGGATGGGGCACCGGCAATGCTCGGAGTAAAATCCGGTTTTGTTGCATTGGCAAAGAAGAAAGCTCCTTCGCTTACTGTCGTGCATTGTGCCATTCACCACCAAGCTCTCATGACCAAAACTCTTCCTGGCTCGTTCAAAGACGTGATGACCTGTGTTATATGAGTAGTCAATTTTATACAAGGTCGAGCACTTAACACTCATTTGTTAAGAGTGCTGTGTGAAGAATTTGGCTCTGAACACGTGGAACTGTTTTTGCACACTGCGGTGAGATGGCTGTCTCGCGGCAAGGTTTTGGATCGAGTTTTTTAACTGCGATCAGAAATAGCGGACTTTCTTGCTGCAAAAGCACACCCTGACAACACTGACTTTTGCGATGACAAGTTCATCGCACGCCTAGCTTATCTATCAGACATCTTTCGAGAGATGAATGTGTTGAATTGCTCTTTACAAGGAAAAAAAATCCTCCATCATCGATGTCCGAGAAAAGATGAATGCCTTCTGTCAACAAATGGAACTATGGCACAGGCGAGTCAACGTCAACAACGTTGCTTTGTTTACCAGGCTAGACCAATTTTTTCAAAGTAGCAAGGTTCAGTGCCCGGCGACCGAAATTGGTGAGCATCTGCTCAAACTCAAGACGTCAATGACAAAATATTTTCCCAAAAGCAAGGCTCTACAGAGGAACACCGCATGGATAAAGCAGCCATTTCTTGTCGCTGAAGATGTCATTTCTGACACCGACCCTGCAAAAGACAAATTCCTGAAGTTGAGAAATGATTCCGTGACCTGTAGCACATTTGACACTGTCGAGGATATTGCATCTTTCTGGCTTCAGCAAGGAGCAATGGGATACCCAACTCTAATGACTCGGGCTATCGATGTACTTCTTCAATTTCCCACGACCTATATGTGTGAACTTGGGTTCTCGACAATGTACCACGTCAAGTCCAAGACTAGAAACCGGATTGTCCCAAGCTCAGATATGAGGCTGGTTCTGTCAAAGACTAAACCATGCATCCAAAATCTGGTGTCGCCAAAACAACTTCATCCATCTCACTAAGACTAAGTCTATAACAGTACTGCAGAGTAAGTGCTGAATTGTACTGGAATTGTGCACTTTTGTTTTGTATAATGCACTTTTACGTTGGGGTAATTCGAACCTGTCAGACTTTAAATAGGGGTAAAACTGGAAAAAAAAAGGTTTGGGAACCACTGCTTTAGACCCTTTACATCCCAAAGACCCTTTAAAACCTGAATGCCACAAAGACCCTCAAGAGCCCTTAAACTATAAAGACCCTTTCAGACCTCTAGAACTTTTGAGACCCCTTAGAACTTTTTGACCCTTTATAACCCAGAGACCCTTTCAGACCCGAAGACCTTTTAAGAAAAAACAAGTCCTGGCGAGGGTCTGCAATCTCTGGTTGCTCTTTCTTGGTATTATTGGTTTTGGTAAGGTGAGGATATGAAGTTTTATACCCTTTATTTTGTGATTGTTCTTTGCAGGCCAACATTCATGTTTGGAACTGCTCATCGACGAACTTCCACACACATTTCAGGGAAACCCGTTCAGCCCCCTTCACTGTGCTGTGTAAGTGCAAGCACCTGCACCACTGTTTCCTATTGGTTGACTTGCATTTAGTTGCTTTGCACCATTGTGATATTGGTGGAAAAAGTGGTTTTTAAAATCTTTTTCTTAATTTTTTATTTTTATTTTTTGGATAATGAGCCAAAAAACACATCTGGCATCGTTTAAATTGTTGACCTGTCTGCTTTACTTTAGCTTTATGTTGCCTGATTTCAGTACTGTGGACAATGAGAGCTGTGTAGAAATTCTTTTGGATATGTATGGTGACAAGATCGTGAATTCTCATGATGCAAAGGGCAGGTGAGCGAATGGAAGTTCTTCCCTGACTATTCAACTCCATTCGAACACAAATTTTTAAGAACTCTGAAATGTTTTTTTTTTTGTTTTTGCCTCATTGGATCTCCTTGTAATTGAGTTGTTTCACTGCGACAACTACAGTGCAGTAAGCGTGGACCTTATTTCTTGAATTCCACCACAGGACGCCGATGCATGCTGCAGCATTTGCAGATAACATTGAGTGTTTGCAACTTCTCCTGAGCCACGGTGGCAACGTGAATGCCACAGACGATGCAGGCAAAAGTCCTCTCATGATGGCAGCAGAGCACGGGCAGTTTGGAGTGGTTGGTGAGCTCTCCACCTATCAAGTCACTGATTTGAAAAATGGCCCAACTGTAATGGTATTTGCTGTTTTACATGCCTGTGTGTAGGTATGATGGCTTAGTGGATAAGAGACTTTGAATTGGCATCGCACAGAGCATATTAATATTTAGGATGCTAAGTTTATTAGCCCGTATGCCCGCTCAGTGGGTGACAGGGTTTTGCAATTATGCCTGTCCAGGCCATAACCTTTTATCATTTGAGCTTTCGTCATTAAATTTTCAAGAAACCATTATTGCGAGAATATGGAGAACACAAATAATTGGGTCAAAATGTCAAAGGGCAAAGTCACAGTAAATACAAAAGGCTTTCATTAGCCCATCTGCTGCTCTGAAGCATGAGATGGCCGGGTTTTATAATCACTAACGTTTTTCTTATTTTGTGTGCTTGCATTTCGAGATGCTTTCTAGTTTGCCATTTCAACTTTTGTCATCAAATTTTCATCAATTGGTGTTCTCCATATTATGAGAATACAGAGAACACTAATTAATAATTTGTTTATATTTATTTTTCTCGCTGTTATTTTCATCAAGTTTAGTATGAGTACAAAGCGGATGCAGTCAGGCTTTGCATTTTGCGATGCTTTCTCGTTGCCATGTTGCTTTCTGATTTTAAAGAGCATAATACCTTGAGGATTGCCATGTTTGTTTGTTTGTCAATAAAATAGGGCAGGTTTATTCATGACTTTACTGGAAGGGGCACATATTTCTCTCTCTCTCTCTCTCTCTCTCTCTCTCTCTCTCTCTCTCTCTCTCTCTCTCTGGCTCTCTCTCTGGCTCTCTGGCTCTCTGGCGCTCTCTCTGGCTCTCTCTCTGGCTCTCTGGCTCTCTGGCGCTCTCTCTGACTCTCTCTCAGGCTCTCTCTCTCTCTCTCATGCTCTTTACTGGGTTGGCCATCTCTGGTGGTGAATTTTCGTTAATGCAAAAACTTTTCCTCCCCGGTTACATGCCTGGAACAGCTCCTAAAGATGCTTGTATTATTGGTTGCAATTAGAGCAGGCATTTGTAACTTGGCCACAGAGTCTGCAACAATTCACCTTTGCTTTGCTGAAAGACACCATGGAATCATTAACGTTCACGAGCTAAGGGTCTCCAGCTTAACGTTCCATCTGAGAGATGACGAACCATTGATGCAACACCCTGCCTATGAAATGCTAGGGTGATGGTTTATAAGTCTGGTTGAACATTCAATCTAAGAGTATGTTGCTCAAACAGGGTTCCCACTGACCTGGAAAGTCAGGGGAAGTCAGGGGAAGTCAGGGAATTGAGGTTGGTCAGGGAAAGTCAGGGATTTTTCAGGGATTTTTTTTGTTGGTCAGGGAAATGTGTGATTTGTGCCTAATGATCTTAATTAGTACCCTTTACACCCAGTCAATTATTTTGTTCATGATTATAAAAGTTTTCTTTATTGCTCTTTTCATGAATTGTTTGCTGTGCAGATGCTGTGCAGGCAGATGCTTTTCATGATGCTGTACAGGCAGAAGGTGGAGTCACCTCTGAACATTGATAAGCCACTATTGATGTATGTCAGGGGTTCTCATGCCAGGTATCAAGCAGCACTGGAATGTAAACTTAAAGCCACAAGTGAGCTCGATCAAAAGACTGCAGCTAAAAAGAAAGCATGTGAGCAGATAAAAGTGCTTCAGACTAAAAAGGCAAAATTTATGGAAGAAGCAGCAACTGAATCTCGGAAGGTTGATATGGAAATAGCAGAACTACGGAAACTAAAGAAGTAACAAACTGACATTTCACTTAATGTAAGCAACTGTCCATACTGTATATGCTAACTATTGTAGTAACGTTACTCAAATAATTCACATTTGTTTCCTTAATTGCTAGTTTTTGCCGACCATATAATTCTAAGCTACACACACTGCTTGATGTTATTGACATTTTCGCAATTCTAGTATATAACATCTCGACTGTTACTGCAACTTCCCATGTAACATTTGAGTAATTTCACTTCTGCGGCGGTGAACGTACCTGCATCCGCAGGGAATGCAAATTCCCTAACCCTAACCCTAACAGCTTGGTACAGGAGTACCCAACTAACCGTAGAAGTTCAACAAACGGTCCTTTTTAGGACCAGATGCTTGTAGAAAAATGTACAATATAATAGTCTGTTAGTCATTTCTGCAATATCATCAGGTGTTCTAGCTTGTCTGCAATGTCACATTAACAATATCAATGTTTCGCTGTTATTTTGCAAGATTTCGATGTTCTAAATGTTGCTAAATTTTTTCTGATATAATTCTGATCTAGTCATGGTACCTGGCACGTTTGACATTAGTATGATTTGTGTTTTGTAAGTTTTATATTAATAAAAAATAAATAAAATGCCAGTACTAGCTGGGAAAGTGTACTTTCTGGACCATTTTCAAAAAGACTGAAGTTAACACCCAAATGAAGAGTCAGATTAATTTCCCAACAAAAATGGTATTCAGAAGTTGTCTAAAGCACGCCTACATATTTTAAGATTCAAATAAATTTTGAAGCGGACACAATTTTCTGCTAGTATTGGCATTTTAAAAAGAAGAAAAGAATTGAAAATGATTGCATGTACACCTACCTGTCTGTTTGTGTTCCTCCCCTATCAATCAAATCAAATCAAATTATTATCATAAATCAAAATGGTGATGGAAATGAGTCGGTGTAGGGGAGGAGGAGCCGACTAAAATAGCTTTATAAATTTTTACCTTTGAAAAGGTCAGGGAATCTTTACCAACACAGTCAGGAAAAGTCAGGGAATTTCATTTTTGAGATAGAGTGGGAACCCTGTCAAAGGCAAGTACACTACTCTTGTGTGCAGAATGGGGTTATATTTGGTGACCATTGGTCATGCTAAATGGTTATATAAATATTATTAAACTTAACCTGGTTTAAAAGTTATTAGTCCCCTACCAGTTTCACCGGAGGGGACTATAGGTTTGCTTTCCGTCTGTCTGTCCATCTGTCCCACCTGTGGGGGTTTTTGTCCCTCGATATTTCCCCATACCCTTTAATATATTCAACTGAAACTTGGTACATGTCTTTATTGTAAGTTACAGAACAAGTTTGAGTTTCAGGGGGTTTCATCAATTTTTCACAGAGTTATGCCCTTTTTGGACTGAGAAAACATCACCTTGGTGGGGAACATGTATTTCAAAGCAATTTTCACTCTTATTTATCTTATCATGGGCCTTTGACATGTGCCTCTCTCATATGCATCAATGCTCCTGTGAAACTTGGTTGTTGTCACAAAACCAACGTTCAGTCTCTGTTTTTCATTTTCATTGGCTAAACCTCAGTCGTCTTGTGCCAAAGAACTTGGGTTCTGAATTAATTATGAGTTTGCATTGATCCAAAACAAGTTAGCATGAAAGATTCCATCCTCTGCAGAATACCTCTTGAACAACACAAAGGCAGATCTGATGGTGCAAGATTCTTGCAAGAACACCGCTCTCCACCTGGCCTGCAATCAGGTAAGATTGAGTTGTGCAAAGTCTCATCTTCCTTAAACGCTGCTTGTTGATGTCGCTCAAAGAACGAGCCGATGCTAGCAGATCCTTAAGTGGGACAATTTGTTCTGTGACCCTGAAGGCACAATGTGCCTCGGTAACTCTACTATTGCAAACTGCTGCACATTCAACCTTCAATGCGTCCTATATGAAATGTCTCTTTGTAATTGCAGGGCCATGAGACTTGTGCCTTCCTTTTGTTAGAGAAGTTAGAAAACCCCGAACACATTGATTCTGCCAATGCAGCTCGTCAAACGTAAGGCCTTTGCTTTTTACCCCTCAGCCCAAATTGGGCTAAGGGGTATTGTTACTTTTTGTTTGAAAATCACAAAATATATTTAATTTATGTACACCACCTCTATCTGTTGCAAATTGTTTGTGTTGCTCTATTCCTGTTCCCCTGTTTTATTTTCTTCCTCTGTTCTTTATGAATGTGAGAACAGTAAATATCTGTCCCTTTTTGCTTTGACACTACTGCACAGGCCAATGCACCTTGCCGCTCGAAAGGGTCTTTCTTCCGTTGTGCAAGATCTTATCAACAAGGGAGCGAGCGTGCTAGCATTGGATGAGAACGGTACATCTTTTCTTTTCAATCCCATCCACTTTCTGCTCCTCTTCATTATTTGCACTCCTCTACACTCTTTACTCCCCCCCCCCCTTTCTCTTTATTTGTCTTTCTTGCTTTTGCAAGTTAGTGGGTGTATACATTCGGGCCAGAAAAACTTAATACTACTTATATTATAGCAATTATATATTGAATGAATTAGTAATGACATTTCTATTTCCATATCCATAATCATTAAAGGCTAATTTATGAATCAAAGAAAATGTTTGTATGCACGTGAAATCCACAATTTCTACAATGGGACATGCTGGAATGAGTATTGTTATGGTAATGTTTCCCGGATTGGAAGTGGAACTTTATTTATTTACAACCAAATACAACCCGTCACTCTGACGGGAATGTTGAAGGGGGGGGGGAGGGAGAGAGAGAGAGACAGACAGACAGACAGACAAGCCGGAAGGTGACATGGGTGGTCACTATATAATTGCATACTAGTCATACAGTTTTTGACGGATCGGGCTGAAAATTTTTGACAAAGAGGTTGATTATAGTGCGCATAAAAGCGCAGAAGCCGATTTTTGATTTTCGGGGAAAAAGTATTTTTCGGATTTTTTTCAAAAATTTCAGTCACGTTGCCAGGCAACGGTGGCGTCCATAGCAACGGTGCTCAAAAGCATACAACTAGATCCTGGTATGAACATACCAGTCAAGTTTCATCAAAATCGGTTGACTCCTCTGGCTTCCAGAGCTGTCCATTACATACAAACATACAGACAGAGGGAAAACCTGAGAATAACGGAAGTCTAGCGACCACCCAACAAACAGACAGGAAAAAAAAAGAGGTGGGAGTAAGGGGAGATCTAGAAAGAGGGGAATACCGAGGAAAGGGGAGAGCGACGCCTCACCAAACGTCGCTATAAACTCCACGGGGGTGGGGGTGGGAGCGAGTTGGATGGGGAGGGAGGACGAAACCCGTGCACCGCACACACACCCCTGCGAAGAATCCCTTTACAAATCTAAATCTACCCATTTATATCACGTTAGTGTGTGCTATGTGCTTCCGTGCTTGCACATGCAGTGACCTTTGGCCCTCTCAGGTCCGCACACTCCAAATCGGATGCATGCATGCTACAAATCTGGGAAGCAGTCCTTAACAGCTCCCTCCCCCCCCCCCCAATACGCATTCCTCCAACATTCTTGCAGTCAATGCTAAATGTGCACGTGCACCATCAATATACTCATCCTTTCTCTCGCACACGTGCATGGATTCTCACTGGCATGCTCAACTTTACCCACATCCACACTGTGCGGCATGTGCCGCATGGCTTTGGCGTCACAGCATGTCTGCTCAACGTGTGCCTGCGTGCCGGAGCACATGTTTTGCAAGACGGCCACGTCACCTCCGTCACGCACTACTGGGCCACGCAGCATGGGCCGATGCGAGTTCGGTCCGCGGATCCCACGCACCACGCATGTACGTAACCAAGCAAGCAGGCATACACACACCCCACGGAGAGTCCCTTTACAAAACTAAATATACCCATTTGTACCACTTCCTGATCGAGACACGAACTGCACCATTATCGACTTTAGGGCATTTAGCAAGTAGCTTAAGTATTCAAGCAAGCACTCCAATGACATGGTTAATAAGGAACGACTGGCTTGGCAAGTGATAGACAGCTGATTGGTAATGGTACACACCCGCAAAAATATAAACATCAGTGATTTCTTAACATTCCCAGATTTCACTCCAGATTGACAGTTTAGTCCACATTATCTGATCCTCCAAACTTAAATCATATTTCCATTATATACTTCAATTTCGTCCGTGAGAGTTGATCGTGGAAAATCGCATCAAAAAAATGCATGAAATCGCCCTGAGCTCCTAATTTGAAAATGATAGCACTTACAAAAGCGATGTATTCAGCAATGCGATGTAGATGAGATATTCGATGATATGATTGAGGAAAGTGAAAAAAGATCGGAGCGCTTTATCGTCAAGAAACCGTTGGGGCCTGTTCCAAGTCGAGGC
Organism: Eptatretus burgeri; assembly: GCF_056783735.1. Lineage (NCBI taxonomy): Eukaryota > Metazoa > Chordata > Myxini > Myxiniformes > Myxinidae > Eptatretus > Eptatretus burgeri. The sequence continues at coordinate 115,926,246 of NC_140962.1, read as the reverse complement.
ATTGTTGAGGAGGCCAAAAACGATGGTGAATTAAGACCCTAGTGAGCAAGGAGCGAGGTGACAGAGGATGTGCTTTTGACCCCAGTGAGATGACCGAGGATGAGCCTTGATAAAGGATAATTAAATAAAGCCGTTAATTATCTTCAAAAGGGATGTTTTAATTAACTCACCCAATTTTCATTCATGCGTTACCTTGGAGTTTCCTGAGTATGCATGCAAAGTTTCAAGCTGCTCAGTTTCATGGTTTTGGAGTTACGGAAAACACACACACACACACACACACACTTATTGGTATAGATATCATCCTCAAGGCAGAGCTTTTTGTGGGTGTGCAGAATGTTTTTGTTTTTTTGTGATAGATGAAGTGTTTGGCAAAAAAAAAGGTTCAGTCAGTATCCTTTGGAACTGTCTCAAAGCAGTGATGCAGGTTTTTCATCCAAATGTTTTATTTCTATGTTTTGGTGACGCATGCCATTAAAATCAAGAGTTGGCAGGAGAGGTACACCGCATGGCCAAAAGTATGTGGACACCCATTCTAATTCGTGGATTCGGCTCTTTCAGCCACACCCTTTGCTGGACAGGTGTATAAAATCAAGCACACAGCCGAGCAGTCTCCATAGACAAACATTGGCAGTAGAATGGGCCATACTGAAGAACTCTGTGACTTTCAACATGCCACCGTCATAGGATGTCACCTTTCCAACAAGTCAGTTCATCAAATTTCTGCCCTGCTCGAGCTGCCCCGGTCAACTGTAAGTGCTGTTATTGTGAAGTGGAAACATCTAAGAGCAACAAAAGCTCAGCCACGAAGTGGTAGGCCACACAAACCCACAGAACAGGACCGCCGAGTTCTGAAGCGCGTAGCATGGTAAAATCATCTGTGGGTTGCCACACTCACTATCGAGTTCCAAATTGACTGGAAGCAACGTCAGCACAAACACTGTTCGTCAAGAGCTTCATGAAATGGGTTTCCATATCCGAGCAGCCGCACAGAAGCCTAAGATCACCATGCGCAATGCCAAGTTTCTGCTGGAGTGGTGTGAAGTTCACCGTCATTGGACTCTGGAACAGTGGAAACGTGTTCTCTGGAGTGATGAATCGCGCTTCACCATCTGGCAGTCCGACAGACGAATATGGGTTTGGCGGATGCCAGGAGAACGCTACCTGCCCAAATGCATAGTGCCAACTGTAAAGTCTGGTGAAGGATGAATAATGGTCTGGGGCTGTTTTTCATGGTTTTGGTGAGGCCCCTTAGTTCCAGTGAGGGGAAATCTTAATGCTACAGCATACAATGACATTCCAGACGATTCTGTGATTCAAACTTTGTGGCAACAGTTTGGGGAAGGCCCCTTCCTGTTTCAGCATGACAATGCCCTCGTGCACAAAACGAGGTCCATACAGAAATGGTTTATCGAGATCGGTGGGGAAGAACTTGACTGGCTTGAGAACTTGAGCCCTGACCTCAACCCCATCGAACACCTTTGGGATGAATTGGAATGGCGACTGTGAGCCAGACCTAATCGCCCAACATCAGTGCCTGACGTCACTAATGCTCTTGTGGCTGAATGGAAGCAAATCCCCGCAACAATGTTCCAACATCAAGTGGAAAGCTTTCCCAAAAGAGTGATTACTGTTATAGCAGCAAAGGGGGGACCGACTTCATCTTGATGCCCATGATTTTGTAATGAGAGATGTTGGATAAGCAGGTGTCCACATACTTTTGGTCATGTTGTGTATGTTAGAATTTTTAAAATCAGACTGGGGAAGTTAAAATAAATTATCCCCCACCACTCCCAATGTATTTTGTGTGTTTTTTTGTT
>NC_140962.1:115881926-115919426 GCF_056783735.1 Eptatretus burgeri | reverse complement strand
AACAGATATTCACCATCGTGATGCTCAATGACGACGTACTGTAGAAACCTTTTGACGGCGCTACCATCTTGCATCACATCGAAATATTACCGTCAACTGATCGATATGCGAAATGTCTGGCGTCAAATCGATGGAAACGCCAATATTTAGCATCTTTTATTTCTCACACGATGGTAGATTTCACTTTTTCGGCCAGTAGTAGGATAAACTCGTCGCATATTGTTGATGACAGGTACGATACACTTCCCTTTCCCTTGTTCCCATACATTTCAAGATGCTGGGCGAGAAATGGATCGAATTTTGAGACTAGTTCAAGACAACCAAGATAGTTTCCATTGTTCGCACAACCCAGCTGCTCAGTCGTGCCCCGGAACAGAAGCCCTCTTTCAGTGAGGAACAATATTACAGCGACAATTTGCTTCAGGACATTAGTCCAGTAAGCTTCCTCGTGGAGGAACCGCTGTTAAAATGATGTGTGAATCCTGTCTGTCACCTTCATTTTGAGCGACTTTTTGATTGCGAGAATATGGGCAGTCCCACGCTCGTGCGACTCAAGATGTGCAGAGGCATTCTTTCAATCATTGAATCCGATTTGAAAATTACTGTGATGGCTTTCGTGATCATCGCCGTCGGGACATAGGAGTTTGCACACATAGCAGTAAAGTTTACCGTTTGATGGAGAAAACTGCATCCAGTCCCTCCCTGTTCACCGTTTCCCCGTTTGTGAGTTTCTGCTGAAAGTGTTGGCGCCGAAAATACCGTGTTTTATCCGGATACACTCGGGCCGTATATGAAAAATCTGCGTTCCTATCTTGGCAGGGAGGATTCTGGATGAAATTATCCACGAATTCTGTGGAAAGAGTCCATTCAGCAGGATCAGGATTGAAACTACGAGCCGCAGCACTGGCTGCAGTTGTTCCAATGCTTCTCTCATTGCTTGATGTGACGGTATTGGTATCATCAGCTTTCAAAATGTGATGCAGTGCGAGATTACTTGATCCCTTGACATTGACATCAGAAGACTCTGCATGCGCACATTCCGTTTGCTCATCTCGACTCTGGTGAGGTGAAAAAAATTTCAAGATGGATCCAGACAGTCTTTTTGTTTCTGTTCCATGCCTCTTCTTTTTGTCGCGTTTGCAAGTACCACTTTCGTGCAAGTACTTTCCGAATATATCCGTCGACCATAGTCAAGAATAAAAAATGACAAATAAGAGCAAAATGAAGAACTGCAAGCGTCATGATGCTCGATAACTCACAGGAAAGTAAGAGGGTGCCAGTATGTTCATACTCAGCGTGAACGTTACTCCACCCATCAGCCAGATGATAGCGGTGGCACCTGTGATTGGCTGATTGTGATGTGATCACATGCTTCCCATGCTCGCTGTCGAGGATCACTCTGGCAGCGTGCCAGCTGCCTTCGCTCACGGTGTGTACAGACATCCTGCACTTGTCGTCACATAATTAAGACTGAAAAAAAAACGTCGTTGGAAATTTTCAGAGGCCAAGGCCTGGGCCTCAGGGGCCTAGTGGTTAATCTGGCCCTGTCCCACGAAGACCAAGAATCCTCCAGAGGGCATCCCGATTCACTGAATCAAACTCTTTACAGAGATCAACATGGGCTGCTTGCAGCCCCTGCCAAAACTCTCGTCTGTGTTTGGTGAGGACCAGAAGAGCAAGGATATGGTCAATCATTGACCTCTTTGGTGTAAAGCCTGACTGCTCTGGACGCTGGTGCTCAAGCAGATGGTGGCGAACCGTGTCAATAATTATCCGAGAAAAGACCTTGCCTGGCACTGAGAGCAGCGTCACCCCTCGGTAGTTGTTGCAGTCCTGGCAATCACCCTTCCCTTTCCAGAGAGGGACAACAAGGCCCCTCTTCCAGTCAGTTGGGAAGATGCCTGTGTTCCAGGCGGAGCACAGAACTGCATGCAACGACACGAGTGCAGCATTTTCACCAGCCTTGAGAAGTTCAACATGGATGCCACAGATCCCAGGAGCTTTACCCCATTTCAAGCGGTTCACTGCAGCCTGTGTTTCCACAAACGAAGGTGGACCACATTTGATTGGAGGATCAGCAACAGGGATAGCAACACCACGAATATCCAACTCAACATCTGATGGATCAGCCTGGTACAGCCTCTCAAAGTAACCTGCCCAGCGGGCCTTCACTACGGACTCCTCTGCCAAGAGCCCACCACCCTCCACTCCAAATGCAGTACACCGAGAGATGGGCTTGGAGGAACGCAATGCGTGAACTCCCCTGTAAGCAGCATGATAATCACTTGACCACAGGTGATGCTCGACCCCCTCACAGATTCTTCGCACATTGGCCTCCTTGTCCACCATGAGCGCAAGTACAGTTTTACACCTCAGCTCAATGTCCCTTGATTGTACCCAATGTCCCTTGAGAGACAAAATTCTTCGCTCTCCAGTGAGTTCCAAGACACCAACTGGCAGCATCAAGGTTGGTGGTCTTGAAGGCACTCACAACTCTTCAGGATTCCACCAAGCACCCAGACCCCCCAAATCTCCACTCAGCCTGTTCGCAAACTCCTCAGCTACTCTCTCATCCCTGAGCTTGTCAACATTCAGGCTGGGATGGTACTATTGTCCTGGATTTTAGCTGCATCTTCAGTGTTGCGACAACAAGCCTGTGGGTGGTATTGAGGAACTGAGCACTCCAGTAGACCCGGAGTAAAATGGTGGTAAAATCCAAAATTTATTTATTTATATACCTTTAAACCTTTATTTATATTGAGTTATATATTTGAACACTGCAGAGCACAAATTGCCTTCATAATCCTTCCAAGAATCATGCGACAGTGGGGAGAGCACGTATTTGATACACTGCCGATTTTGCAGGTTTTCCCACTTACAAAGCACGTAGAGATCTGTAATTTTTATCATAGGTACACTTCAACTGTGAAAGTGTGTGTGAAACACTTCAACTTCAACGGAATCTAAAACAAAAATCCTGAAAATCACATTGTATGATTTTTAAATAATTAATTTGTATTTGATCACCTACCAACCAGTAAGAATTCCGGCTCTCACAGACCTATTATTTTTGTCTTTAAGAAGCCCTCCCATTCTCCACTCATTACCTGTACTAGTACGGGCCCATATGTGCGTGCCCGTAGGTGAGTCCCAGTAGGTGCAGCCCTCTCTCGCCCCCCCCCCCGATATCGCCCCCTCTCCCGTCCCCCTCTCTCGCAGATATTGGTGGACAGATAAATGGCCGTAACTTGGGAACTGCTTCGCCGATTAATATCAAACCTCGAAAAGGCACATCCGCGGGTCCCCAGCAATATTCCTGGCCAGTTTCAATCAGATCAGACCGTCAATCGTGCAAAAATAAAAAATATATATATATAAACAAACTAATTGTGACGTCATAGCACCGTGTCTTGTCATTGGTCGACATAAATGGCCGTAACTTGGGAACCGCTTGTCCGATTAATATCAAACCTTGAAAAGGCACATCAGCGGGTCCCAGCAATATTCCTGGCAAGTTTCAATGAGATCGGACCATCAATCGTGCAAACAAAATAAAAATAATAATAAATAAACAAACATTAATTGTGACGTCATTCATGCTGTCATAGCACCGTGTCTTGTCAGTGGTCGACAGATAAATGGCCGTAACTTGGGAACCGCTCGTCCAATTGATATCAAACCTCAAAGGCACATCCGCGGGTCCCCGGCAATATTCCTGGCAAGTTTCAATCCGATCGGACCGGTGATCGTCTGGTTATTAATAATTTGAGGAAAAAATGGCATGATAAGGTGAGAAGGTGGAACGACACCTTCAGCTGCCATATATACACCTTTTCAACACTGAAAAAGCAGTAAAATGGCCATAACTTGGGAACCACTCGTCCGATTGACATCAAACCTCAAAGGCACATCTGCGAGGCCCCGGCAATATTCCTGGCACGTTTCAATCAGATCGGACCGGCGGTCGTCAAAAAACGGCGGTCGCAGACAGACAGACAGACACACACACACACACAGATTACTGGAATTATAGATAGATTAACTGCACCTGTTTGAACTCATTATCTGCATAAAAGACAGCTGTCCACATTCAATCAATCAGACTCCAACCTCTCCAAAATGGGCAAGACCAGAGAGCTGTTGAAGGACATCAGGGACAAAATTGTAGACTTGCACAAGGCTGGGATGGGCTACAGGACAATAGGCGAGTAGCTTCGTGAGAAGGCAACAACTGTTGGTGTAATTATTAGAAAATGGAAGAAGTTCAAGATAACAGTCATTCTCCCTCAGTCTGGGGCTCCATGCAAGATCTCACCTTGTGGATCCTCAATGATCATGAGAGGTGAGGGATCAGCCCAGAACTACACGGCAGGACCTGGTCAATGACCTGAAGAGAGCTGGGACCACAGTATCAAAGAAAACCATAAGTAACACACTACGCCGTCATGGATTAAAATCCTGCAGTGCACGCAATGTCCCTCTGCTCAAGCCAGCGCATGTGCAGGCCCGTCTGAAGTTTGCCAATGACCATCTGGATGATCCAGAGGAGGAATGGGAGATGGTCATGTGGTCTGATGAGACCAAAATAGAGCTTTTTGGTTTAAACTCCACTCGCCGTGTTTGGAGGAAGAAGAAGGACGAGTACAACCCCAAGAACACCATCCCAACCGTGAAGCATAGTGGTGGAAACATCATTCTTTGGGGATGCTTTTCTGCAAAGGGGACAGGACAACTGCACCGTATTGAGGTAAGGATGGATGGGGCCATGTATCGCGAGATCTTGGCCAACAACCTCTTCCCTCAACAAGAGCATTGAAGAGGGGGCGTGGCTGGGTCTTCCAGCATGACAACGAACCGAAACACACAGTTAGGGCAACTAAGGAGTGGCTCCGTAAGAAGCATCTCAAGGTCCTGGAGTGGCCGAGCCAGTCTCCAGACCTGAACCCAATAGAAAATCTTTCGAGGGAGCTGAAAGTCTGTGTTGCCCAGCGACAGCCCCAAAACCTGAAGGATCTGGAGAAGATCTGTGTGGAGGAGTGGGCCAAAATCCCTGCTGCAGTCTGTGCAAACCTGGTATAGAATTAAAGGAAACGTCTGATCTCTGTAATTGCAAACAAAGGTTTCTGTACCAAATATTAAGTTCTGTTTTTCTAATGTATCAAATACTTATTTCATGCAATTAATTATTAAAAAAAAATCGTACAATGTGATTTTCAGGATTTTTGTTTTTGATTCCATCTTTCACAGTTGAAGTGTACCTATGATAAAAATTACAGACCTCTACGTGCTTTGTAAGTGGGAAAACCTGCAAAATAGGCAGTGTATCAAATACTTGTTCTCCCCACTATATATGTCGATACATAACATGAGAGGGCATGGCATGTGAGTGGGTGCAGTATCAGGGTGAAGAAAAGGCCACCGATATGGCCCTGTACGATGACGATCGACGCTATGTTCTAAGCTGATCAATAAAGCCTCCATCTCCTAAACTGTGACTCAACGTCATGTTGTTATAATTTATAAGTGATGTGCAAGACTGCTTCAGTTCTGGATTTTAAACGCTCTTTATAATTATTATTTTATTAAAATTGAAGTGTATATTTGAACAGTATTGTCTTCTCTGAACTCTGGTGACATACTTTTGAATCTTCATTGCACCATGACTATTAATTATGTACTCTTGGAATGTACCTTTTCCACTGCTGTGACCCTCTGACCTTTTTGAATAGCCTCGAGATGTCATTAGACATTTACATCCTTTTGACTCCCCCCCCCCAACCAAAGACCTCTAAATATCTTTTGACCCTCTCGGCCCCAAGAGCTAGAAAACCCAAACGCCCTTTCGACCCCTTTTATAACCCCTCAAGCCCCTTGAAACTAACACCCCTCAGACATGTTGACATCTTTTGACCACTTTGTCCCTTGACCATTTGGAGATGAATGCCAATAACTCAACCACGTGACCTCGGGTCCTCCATTCTATGGGCTAATAGGGTTACCTAATTACCGGGGGACACGCCCTCGGTACGCTTTGTCCGAACCGGATCAGATGCAGCCGAGCGACACTGCTAAGGACGTACCAGCTAAAAGGAACGGATCGTTGGGAATAAAGTCCTGGCTTGGCTAGGATACAGACCATGCTGGATCAATGAAAGAACAGACAAAAACGAGCTGGGAACATTTGTACAAAGTATTTATTACAGGCAGGTGAGGAAAGATATGTGGCAGAGTGAATGTTGTATATTGTTGTCTAGAGCAGGAATAGGAAAAAATGAGAGGTGTGGAAATATACAAGCAACTTACAAAAGCAGAGAGCAGAGTTATCCCGATATAATTCTTGTACAATCTTAACTTAAGCGAGGACAGGTGCAAGGACACACAAACACACACAAAACCCGATGAAGAGGAGTTAATGAAGAGAAAAAGAGATGAGGCTAACGGTCTCTCAATACCTTGCACGGTTGCCCGACCGCACCACCAAGACGTTTTGGGGTGGGGCGATACCTCTGCTGGGCGATACCTCCTTGACAGCTGGTGCGTCGTCTCTTGCTTCATGCAGCGAGCTTCGGTCCAGAGAATGAGACGTGACCGTCGGGTGTGAAGGGAGGAACTTGGGTGGCGTCAGAAGCCAATGGGTGGAAAGAGGCGGAGTCAAAGCAAGTGGGCGGAGAAGTGGTGAAGAAGGCAGAGTCAGCAGGCAAATGGGTGGGTTGTCAATGCCAAGCCAGACAGAACGAGCCAACAGGAACGGCACCCTAGCGGCTCCGCGACCCGTCCTTTTATAGATCCCGTGGTGCAGGCACGGGTGACGACCCGAAGCTATGTGTCGTCATCCGAACCGGGTGCTCTGATTGGGCTCCAGTCAGCACACGGGCTGGCCGCCATGACCAGAAGCGGCTCCACTTCCGGCCAGATGGTTCCAAGCTGCGAATCGTCTCGTTCCGAACACAGTGACATGAATCTCCTTGCACCAAACCCCGTGATATGAATCACCTTGCACCGAACCCCGTGCCGTGCCTCGGCGACCCGCGGTTGGCGCCAGTCAATGTGCCTGCTTCGTGGTGCGCCACGCGGCCTGAGTGATCCGGCCGCACGGCATGCCTCTGCCTGGTAGCAGCTGCATTGAGGCGGAGGTGCGGGAGGATGTCTGCTATCCGCGGGAGGCATTTGTGGCCATCATGGTGAGCGAAGACCGACGGTACGACTTTATTGTAACTCCATGCGTAGATCTGACCTGACCAAAGATGTGTTATTCGTGCCCCGTTCTGTACAATGATAAAGTATCACGGGCTGCACATGTCTGCCATTGCACATGTGGTCAGCGGGTGGATCCGCCCGCCACTGAGCATGCCCCGTACATTGCACGCGGGTCCACCATTAAACACATTGCCATTTATCAAAGGCGGTATCATGTGTCAGGGAATTGAGGGAAAAGTTTGGATATAATTATTAGACAGAGATTCGGATTGAAAAGGGGACAGATATATTTATTAATGGACATTCGGATTGAAGAAGAGTGCGCCACGTGCATACTGTATGTTGTTAGCATTTGGTGTGTTGGTTATGCCTCTGATCACCTGAACAGTGGGTGGTGGGTCGTCGCTGTGGGACACGTGCTCCATGCAGCGCTGGCGTTTATTGTTGGCTTCTACTGCTGCCCTTTGTCTTCTGTGAGGACGCATTCTTATGCGAAAGGCGCGACTGTGGTTTTTACCGATGGGTGTCCGAGCAGAGCGCCTGCTGGCCTCACGAGGACCCCTTACTTGGATTTATCTCAGGAATAGCGAAAAAAGAATAGGAATGAGGCTCAGAGGTTTAAGCAGACCTAACCATGAAATTTACACAACGCACTGTCTCGTTCGACCCACTAGACAAGAAGGAAGGGACTATCTGAATGTACATTAATGAAATAACTGACTGGGGACCACTGAATGTTGGCTGTTATTGGTGTTGGAGGGATGCGTTTTCCAGAACCGCAACATATTGTTGTGGTTGAGGAAATTAGCAAACCACCATTCAGGTCCCGTAGGTGAGATATCTCTGTAAGTACATGTGTAGTTAGCCCCAAACCCGTTGTTTAGAGGGAATAAATGTGATTCATTCGGGCTGCGACCCTTTAAGATAGCCGTTTTTCTGTTCTATCTTTATTTTGAACCAACCACGTCTCAACCTCCATCACACAACAACCACCAACCGCAACGCCGCTTCACAACAACAACGCCAACAGCCACAACTTTTACCTTCACAACTCGCTCTCGCAAACATCGCATCACCACCATTCCAAGCGTCACCGTGGCCAGGGACCGCCACTTTAGACCCTCCCCCACCTTCGCCTCTCCTTCTGCGGCCATTCCCGCACCACTTGTGAACGCCGAGCGTCAGGCTGTCCTGGCCTCGTACAGGGCGCGCGCCGAGCCGCGGGTACAAAGAGCAGCCTTTCCGAGGGGAAGTCGGATCAGGAATGATACACGCCCACTTCTGTTCCGTCCTATCAGCGAGCGCGGGGCGATTTGGCCCACCTCCAGGCGCGTCGGAGTAGAATCGATATATGCAAATTCGAGGATCAGGGGAGGTTCACGCCCACTTTTCCTCCGTCCAATGGGCGAGCGTGGCTCCGCCCCCGAGCTCATCCTGATCCGGAAATTTGCATATGGGTTCTCCTGCCGTACTATAAAGCGCCGAGCGCGGGGCGAAGTCAGTTTTGTTTTGGGTCAGAAGCAGTTGGAGGCAGTCGTAGTTTTGGGCTCGGGCGAGTTGGAGAGGTGTGGCGGCGGCGGAGTGTGGCAGCAGCAGTCAAGACGGATCTGGAGGAGAGTCAGAGTCTGTCGGGGTTCGGAGCTGTCCAGGAGCTGCAGAGAGGGGAAGCCGGGAACGCGGTTGAGGTCGCAGTGGAGTCACTCGTCACGAGACCCAAGCAAGCCAGCTATCCTCTTTCCCCAGAGCATCAACAATTCCCCCCTTTTTCCCCCCCGCGCTGAGATAGTGCGGAAAGGGGGCCCCGTTCCCACCCCATTCCAAGCAGTGCCCACGAAACCCGCGGAGGAGCGCGGAGTCAGGGCACCGCCGCCATATTTGCGGCTCATCACAAGACGGGTAGGCTCCACCCGGTCTCGGCCCACAGCCCCGTCTGTCCCCTTGTATTTGAGGGTGGCCCTTTTCTTTTGCGTTTGAGTATATGTGTTGTCGGCGCCATCTATAAAGTAAAACTGTGTAAGTGTTGCCGTGTGCTCGCGTAGTCGGTAGTAGATCTGCATTGTTGTGTTTCTTTTGCAATTGCTTTTGGTGCATAATTGTTGTAATTGTATGTGTGCTATCCGTGTGCCGTGCATAAATGTGCATTATGTTGAACTGTTTTTCCCGTTTCGCTTCGTCTTCTCTTTAATTGAATCTCCATCTTGCTTCACGTAAAGGGTTGGTAGTGGGCTAAATACGCCCGATAATTAATCGAACCGTCGAGGCCGACGAATAACACCGCTCGGTTATCCCGATAGTGCGGAACGGGTCGCTTAAAGTGGCCCGTGTCCGAAGTCGACCTGCGGCGAGGTGCGATCGCCCAGTCTACCCTCCGTGTGGGTACTTAGGTAGGTCGAATTTGGCGAACAACCCTATCCCACGCGGGGGGCCGATTGGCACGATCGTGGTGAGGCCGAAAGGCCCACCCGTGACTAGTTCCCGGCGTTAGTCCGAGAGGGTCACGACGGAATTGTCCATCCGGTGGGCGACGTGCCGCGATTCGAGTTACGTGGCTGCTCGCATGCCGGCGGGCGCGAATCCGCAACACTGGTGTCAGGAGTGGGATACAAACCCATCCCCCTCCTCGCGGCACTGGTATCGGAGAGCGGGAAAACGGGCTCTCCTGTCTCCAACTAAATTCACGGGAATCAGTCCAGGGGTGAGACGAGCGACCCCCAATTCCCTCCAAATTACGAGCGATTTAAATTAACCCTTTACGAGAAATAAAATGGCGTCTCAAGGCGAGCGGGAGCCGGGGGTATTAGAAATGGATTTAGAATGTGTAGAATCCATGGTCCAGGATGAAATCCCCGTGCAGGAAATGGTGGTTGTGCAGGAACACGAACTCCCCCAACTGAACCCAGAGCCCGAAATAGGTGCGGCGGCGGCCGCGGTGTATGACACCTCCCCTCCCCCTCTCCACCAAAACCCTTCCCCGATCCCAGCCGAAACGGCTCACCCAAACGCACCCGACATGACCCAGCTATTCACCATGCTGGCAAAGATGAATGCGGATGCGCAACAAATGAATGCGGAAATGAGAACGAAAATGGATACAAACACAAATGAAATAAAAGGCATGAACGAAAATATGGAAACAAACGCACTCAAAATGAAGAAAGAAATGAAAGAGCTGCGGGGTGAGACGCAGAACGTGGGCCGAAGCCTGCAGGCGGGCATGAAGGCCGTTACCAGGGAGCTTAAAATGGCGACGCCACGTGTGGGAGCGAACGAGCTGGGAGGGAGTGCAACAGCTGTCAGGCCCGCGGTGGAGGGGGGTGACAAAGTAATTCGGGAGACGTGTTGGGCGAGGGTCGTGACGGAAAAAGTGACGGTGACCGAGAGGGAAAAACTAATTGGGGTGACGGAGACGTGCACGAGGGAGATAACAAGGGAAGAGACGGAAATAATAGTTGAGACAAGGGAGATAACAAGGGAAGAGGTGACTGAGTTGGCAGAGACACGGGAGATGGGAACGATAGAGGGAAGACTACACGATGAAGACGGGGCAAGTGACGCACACACACACACTGACGTAGTGGAGGATAATGGGGGTGAGCTCGCGGACTGGGTAGAGACCCGGTGCGAGCAGTGGGATGGCCTCCTCCAGGAACGAGGGGAGGGAGTATGCCCCCTTGAGGCGAGTCACGACCAGGTGGGTTCGGTCGTGCTTTGCGAGGTCGAGGGGAGGAGTGCTGTGGACAGGTGCACGGAGAGCTTGGGGGGTATAGAGGCCCCGGGGACCCTTGTGGGGACACGAATCCCCAGTGTGGTTGTCCCGGTGTGTGTGGTGTCGAGGTGTGTGTTCACGAGTGTGGCGAAATGCGTGCTGCAACGCACGCATAGCGCGGGTGCAAGGGCGTGTGTGAGAGCGACCGGGTGGGTGACAAAGACCCCGTGTGCGGAAGCGACCCCGTGTGTGAGTGGTGTGGTGGTAAGTGTGCAGAAGATCGTGCTTCCCAGCACGCCGTGTGTGGATGAGGCACCGCGAGCGAGTGCCCCCGCGTGTGTGAGTAGTATGGTTTGTGTGAGGGAAATGGCACGAGTGAGTGAAAGGCCGTGAGTGAGTGGAGCCACGTGTGCAAGGGTAATGGCATGCGTGAGTGAGCGGCCGAGTGTGAGAGAGACAGCGTGTGCAAGGTCGCTGTGTGTGAGGGAGATGTCGGTGGACATGTGTGAACATGCAGCCGCGTCTCCTGGGGTGAATGTAATGGAGTGGTGTATGAGCGTCGTAACACGCAGGTGTGCGTGGGTTGAATGGCGACGACGACGGCGACAGAGGAACAAAAGCCGAGTAGCGGCTGCAGCTGTTTCGGGGACCGTGCCGGGTTCACCCAGCAGCGAGCGCGAGGTCCGTGCTGTGCAACGCACGAGGCCCCCACGTGCTCGCTTGCGAGAGTGAAGTCCCGGTCCGGAAACGCCAGCGGTGGATTTGCCGATCCCGCGGACGGACAAAGTTTAGGCAGGATTTCGGATTTGGACCGGACGAGTTCTCCACGCGAGCGGGTGTGTTAAGCTCCAACGGGCAAAGCACATGTGTTCGCGTGGGGAACCCCTCGAGACGTGGGGCTTGCGTTTTTTTTATGCGCACGGTGACGTCATGGCTGCACGCGGGGTTGGAATCCGGCAGGAGGGGTATCCCTGCCGGATGGTACCGTCCAAGGAGGGACGAGGTACACGTGCAGCTGCATGACGTCACGGGCAGGTGCAAAGTGCGCGAGCTGTGAGTTGCCGCGCTGGTGCTGCGCATGTGAAAAAAAAAAAAAAAGCAAGCCTCACTTTCGGGTGCTCAGGATTCCCGGGCAAGGGGTGGAAGACCCCCTTACCAGGGCACAGGATGGAAACTAGTTAGGGGGAAGGGTTAGCATAGCTAGACCGGCTCCATGGGGCATAGCAGGGGTAAGTCCTCATGGGGCCCGTGGAATGGATTAGTTAGAGGGATTGTTAGTCAGATTTAGGTTGGGAAAATGGAGTATGGGATTATTTTGGAGACAGAGACAGACTTTGGATGTGTAGTGGGGACGTAGCTTAGCTACGTAGGTTAAATGGAACGTGCTATAGTTTAAGGGACGACGTGGGAACACGAGTTAGTTTGGGGAGGTAGTTAGAAGGATGGCGGAGTTCAGCGGTGTGTGTGTTGAAGAGTTGTGAGGTGAGTACATGATGAGTGAGTTTTTTTCATTTCACATCGTTTAATGAAAAGCAGCAAATGCAAATTGGTGTATATCCCAGCATGTATCAAAAAACAAAAAACGTCAACACGTCTTCAACGATTGTACATCATTCTTATAACTTTATGACTACCCTCAGTAGCATCACATCTGTGATATTACTGAAATTTGAACAAAACACCATTTCCCTGTAATGTTTCAATAATCCACCCTGAAGTTCATCACTTCTTGAAATTTGCACAATATAAAAAGCATCGCAATGTATTTCCTTTCATACATTCGGACATTTCTGAATAGTATTCAAGATGGCTGGGAAACGTCCCGATTAAAGTTGTAAAAAATTAAAAGAAAAAATTTTTAAACCCGCATTTTCTTTACTCGATCTGTAATGTATTGCAAGCTTTTCCACGGTCCAATTCCAAGAGATGAACGAATTTGTAACACCTTGTCATATTTAAAACGTGATTATGGAAGATCAAATTGGGGGGGGGGGGGGGAACCCAGCTAATCAGGTAAAAGGAATGCGAGCCACGGTTAACAGATAGGGGAAATTCACAAAAGGTACACCTGCTGCTTCAAGGTACATTTCCATGCAAGATGAAAATTTGACGTAAGAGGTGGTTTCAACAGGTTGGTTTTTTTTTTTTGAGAAAAACAACTCTTTCCAAACGGGACAGATCACAGATCAACATTCAGCTTCGTTCAAAAGTGTGGATCTCCATTCAAATACATTTAAGAAATGTTTACACTGACAAAAAGAGTTCAGTTTTTGTTATTTTTTTGAAACAAAAACATTCATATTGGTCACCAAAGTGGACGATATTTGCCAAGTCTTAAGTTAACGGAAATGAGAAAGTAAATTAACTTAATGCATCAAAATATCACCCGGAGTCATCCAGACATTTTGCAAATCAAAATCCTCACTTTACATACCCAAAATCCCCTCAATGTTCTATCCATATTAAAAAACTTCTACATGCAATGCAGCACAAGTTGTTAAACACAAGTATTAATCAATCCAATGTGCCATACTCTTGACTGAGTCGGTGCTGCCGAAGCAATTCCTCCTAAAAGGTTATGCAAGGTGGTTTGACACTGCCTTGCCAGCAGTCAGCTCAGCACAGGAGTTTTGCCGGGCTAGCATGGTGGCTTTGAGGTACGCACACTCGCCTCAGCCATTTCACCTGGGTTTGAATCTTGACCCAGCTACAAGCTGTCATTCTGGTGTCTTGCAGGGTGAAGGATCAATGTGCATGTCGTTCCTCGGATGGAAGTTAAACGACGTCCTGTCTGCCAGCATTAGCTGGTGGATGTTAAAGGTCTCCCGATGTCCTTCGCAATAAATAAATTTTTAATTCCTGCCGTAACCTACCACAGCAACACCCCCAGCCTTGTACTGCATACAGAAGAGGAAGGGAAGAATAAGAAGGAATTTGGCCGGGGTGCTGGTGATAACTCGCCGACTCTGTCAAAGACTATCTTTAACATCTGCCAATGATCACTGCTGGCAGACTGGTCCTCTAGCTTAAAGTCCTTCCAACGGATGGCACACGCATTGATGGCTCACATGGCATGCAAAACACCAGGACGTATCAAACCCAGGGTAGACAGCTTTGAAGAGAGTGTGCATACTTCCAGGCAATCCTGCCAGCCTTAAACATTTGTGTGCAAAGCGCTTACAAAACTATATTTGGTTAGGGGGGGGGGGGGGGTAAAGAAAGTGACTGACAAAGACATTGCCCTGGTGACAATAGGTCAACGGACCGCAGTATGGACTTACCTCCTCGCGAGATAGCGACATTATTACTGACAATCTGTTTGAAAAATAGTAATTCTCCTGAGAATTGTGCAGTTTCCAAAATCCTTATACTGCAGTCTTCAGCAAGATGTAAACACATCTTCTGTGATGGTAAATGGAATATACTCACCACCCAAACACACATTTCCTTTTGGACATAAAATGATGACAGGAAAACTTGTACTGCATCTCATAAAAAAGACCACTCGAAACTCATGAAATCCAACATTACACATGAATATATATATATATATATATATATATATATATATATATATATATATATATATATATATATATATATATATATATATATATATATGTCAAAAGAAAAAAAAAATTCTCCAACAGCTTCTAACAAGCTGAGGTTACGTGCTTCCACTATGCATACAATGGCCAGAAAGCTTTGAAAAAAGGCAAAAACAAATTGTGGATAATCGCGATCAGTGCAGAAAGAACAGTTCATGTACAGGAGTGAAAAAGGCAAATAGGGAAAGGTTTTTGTTGGGCAACATACTCTCGAGTGATGCTCAACGCATAGTTGATGGCGAAAACACTACGAAGTGCAGAAAGTAAACCATGATGCTTGCCAATAAGCAGGTAGCACCGAGATAAAGTACTCGAGCATGGGAAATAATTATATTGAATTAACCTCATGGGATTCTTGAGGAAGATCAAGGAAAAAAAAAACGAAGACGCAATATTACAACAACAACTTGATGCAACGTCGGGCACTTTGGAGGGTGAAATCCCTTCTCACTCAGAAAAAGTCTGTGATGAAGCCAGGTGACCTCAGAAGTCGAGCAGCAGTCGAAACTCGGCAAACTCGTGCCGGTACCTGTGTGTGTAGAAACTCAGACTGAATGCCCAGAAGAAACCAAGCAAGCTGAGTAATGCTGCCCAGTAAAGATTCTTCGCATTTGGCATTGCTGGATGTGGACCTGGGAAGAGACAGTGAGATGTGTGGCATGACAATAAGGACTTGGTCATTCTACAGGTTTTGAAAAGCTTTCAGAAATAATTAAAGAAACTTGGTCCTGGAGAACACAGTGTGCAATTTCCTCCACAATTTTTTTTTTTGTAAAGTCATTCAAAAGGAAGTCACACACAGTTCAATGGTCCTACTCACGGGGGCTCTTGGCATCTTGAGCCGCCAGGATGATGAACGCAATGGCAGCAGCAATGAACACGAGCTGGGCCAAAACTCCCGCGATGCAGAAGATGCGCAAACCCCGCAACCAGGTACGCCAATAATCTCGCAAGTACATGACATGAGTCACCAAGACCCATGCTGCCAACACACCTATTAAATGAGAAAACGGGTTAGCTAAAGAAGTGATGACGGTTGATGTAATGTGGGCGAAAGAGATGTGTAATAATTACGTTGATTTCATGGGTGACACAAAATATGCTGCAAGGAAAACAAATGAAGTGCACATTATGAGTGTACCGATGGTGCTGGTCTCTTCACACTCTCTCCCTGAATGGATGACCTTTGGACACAATTAAAGTCGTGCACCTGCCACTCAAAGAGATTCTGGGGTTCAAGGGTCAGAATTTCGATAATGGAGTGCGCCCAGCTGATGATACGGGTGCTCATCAAACCAGGAAATTAATAAGCTGAAGGATGACTGTCTATCTGTCTTTCTTTCACTGATCACCGTTATATGAAGTCGTCGACATTTCAATTTCTCATCAGAACATTGTGAACTTCATAAAGTGAACGAGTAAATTTGACTGCACTTGCGTGCCTTCTATTCACGAGTATATTTAACTTTCTTCCATTTGGCAACCAGACATTTGTTGTTTTCTTTTAATGTACCGTCTGTTGTAATCATCATTAGAATGGCCATGGAATGTAAAATGTGACTTCAAGCCCTTAAACTCCCCTTCCTCCCTCCCCCTCACAAACCCCCAAGGACGCAACCTCACCCTCACAACCTGAAGGCTTCAATGCCCTCCTCGCTCCAAGCCATCACAGTATGTATATGCACTAAAATTGGCAAGAAGCCTGGTGTTGGCTTAACAGTTAAGATGTTGAGTAATTTACTGATGTGGAACTGCTGGCAGCCAAGGTTACCCCCCCCCACCACCCCGACCCATATTGCGATGATGGGTGGGGTTAACACCGCCAGCCACAGAGGGTCAAACTCCTCCCTTGGAGGCCTACAACCGAAACTCTCGGAGATTAATGCGGACGTGTGGGAAAACAGTTAAGCGCTAGTCGACACCAGGATGGCACAACAGCGGTGCGACGGGGTGGAACAGAAATGGGTGCACGGGGGGGGGGGTGGTTATACCAGAACCCCATGACAAATCCATGGATACAGTTACTTAAAATAAACACATTTCATGAAAATAGACAAATAATTGCAAAGGACAATAATCAATGTAATAATAACTAGCATCCGTTGAAGACAAAGTCTTCGATATCCCCCGCCATAGTAAATGAGGACAAGTAGCAAAAGGCACCAGTTCAATTTATTCTTGATGTGTGTACCAAATTTCATAAAGACATAGTTAATAGTTTTGCAACAATGCTCTGGAAACAAATTATTTCTTAATACCCAACTTGTTTCCATGGAAAGTGACAGAAATTTTTTGGGGGAAATCTCTAAATATCAAAAGGCACCAGTTTACCACTTGCTTGATATGTGTACCAAATTTCATAAATATATCTTGAGGGGATTTGTAGTTAAGCTCCGGAAACGAAATGTGACGGACGGACGGACAGCCGTACGGACAGAACCCATTTCTATATCCCCCGCCAACTTCGTTGGTGTGCGGGGGATAATAAGGACTCGAGGTAAATTGAAGTCCAAGTTGAGGCACCTCGCCTCTACACAAAGACTTAAATACAGACAAGGGGGAAACGAAACAAAAGAAAATCTCTCTGAGTCTGATATTCTGGAACTTAGCCTTTCCCAGAGATGGTCTTTGTGGAACGTGGAATTGAGGCGCTTCTATTTACACATGTAGACGCACGCAAAATGGCGCCAACTCTCCTCCTCACAGGGGGAAAAAATGTACGTCAGGCAATTCGTGAGTGGTATTCAACACCAAGGCTCAGAAATCCCGTGCAGCTGCTTTGTGCGTCTATCGTCCTCACCGACCCGCTATTTGACATGCACGAGACTCGGGGCCCGTTCCTCACGATCCAACCAAGAGTCAATGACCAGCGTCTTGCTTCACCATGCGAGCCAAATCGTCTCAACACGAATGCAAGAATTGTGCCGTCTTCTTCATGCGTCGAAGGAAAGCCAGCCGTAAAGCCCTGTTCCCGCAGGCCATCTCCTAGCTATGTTATTTCTCGACCGCGTGCACTCCTCACTCCACACTGACATTGTGCGTGCGCTTTCCCGATCTCTCGCCTCTGACTGACTGACGTCACACCGAACCCCCCTTCCCTCCACCCTCTCGGCACGTTTGGCTAGTTTCTGCTATCACGCCCATCAATCATCAGCCTCGGGGGAGTGACTTCGCCTACTGTCACACTTGGAGGTGGGGCTTCTGCCTGCTTGCAATAGTTTTAGGGACGTGTTCCCTACCTTTATTGCTGATCTTGGAATACAAAACGTAGCCATAGGTTACAGGGAGGCAATCACATACTGGGGGAACTTATTCTTACTCCCGAACACCACGCCCCCCCCCCCCCAGTGTGGTGACAAGTAACACTTAAGCTCACAGTTTCCCTACTTAATTACATTGAGACGTCTCCTACATGTCCATGGACCAAACAAATCTATTCAATCCTCACTTTCCGATTAAAGGCCTCCATAAGAGTATGTATGTATGTTGTTATGATTACGGGGGTAGATGTAAGGATTTAATTGGGAGGTTAGCATTGTATAGTGTAGCATGGTACGTGGAGGAGTCGAAGCATCTTGATGGAAATGAGTTGGGGAATGTGTGAGCTTAAGTGTTACGTGTCACGTGTCACCACACGAGGGGTGGTGCGGTGTTAATTAGCTTAGGGAGTATAACCAAGTCTCCCAGTACGTGATTGCCCTCTGTGATTTTCCCTATGTTTTTTTTTATACTTCAAGCAAGGCCGTAAAGCTGGAAACACGTCCCTGAAATGACAACAAACAGGAAAAGCCCCGCCTTCCTGGGTTTGGGGGCGAGCAGGCCATGCCCTGTGGGTGGAGGACAGAGAGGGTGATAAAGGAGGAAGGTTGAGTGGCGCAGAGCAAGGAGGTTCCTACTGCATGGGATGAGAAAAAGGGGAGTGATCGAAGGCGCAGGAGAGGCAGGCGCCATTTGCACGTGTGGAGTGTGGAAGGCTCCCATATGGCTTAGCAGAACATGCACATGAGGTCGGTGTGAGGACGACACGTGGCAGGTGGCACCTTTTAAGGGGGAAGGCTGGGACATTTGAAGCCTTCGTGTGGAAAGCTGCGAGAGAAGCACCATTGTGTGCACGTGTGCTCTGCGACAAGTGACTGCACCATTTTGCCTGCATGTTTACATGCTGGTGGAAGCATTCTCCGTTCCGAGTTCAACGAGGACCAGCCCTGGGCCAGGCTGAGTTCCAGTATACTTAAAAGGGGGGGGGGGGGGAGGATTTATTTTCATCTTTGTCTGTGTGTGCGCGAGACCTTAACACTCAACAGTCAGATTTATTTAATTATTATTGCTATCATTTCCTTTACATTATCGTCTTTGTAAATATTTGTGCATTAAATGTGGTTATTTTGAAGAAATTATTCGTGCAATTGTAGTGGGTTTCGGATAAACCCCCTTGAGCCGTCCTGGTGCAGCGCCCTGTGCTGTGTTCCTCTCCATGCTCCTCCCGGTACGCCTCCTGGGTGGATGACCTCTCTGCCATTTCGCTCGTTAACACGCGTGCATTACTCCCCGAGTCTCAGTTATGGCCTTCAAGGGAGATGCTTTGCCAACCGTCCAGGCAGGGCTTTAACTCAGACCCTGGACACGACAATATTGCTGTCTGGAACTTTCTTCTTGGGACCACGGTGCAGCAATTGGTCTTTATTGTGATCAAGTCCGAGCCCCCATCGTTCTGTTGAAACAACACCAGGTGGGGTTGACTCACCACTCATTGTTGCTGACCTCAGAAGGATGACTGGCTATCAGCTCCAACGGTGGCATCAGTGGCACAGCTACGCTTCCAGAAAATGATGCAACCAAACAGCAACAACAAATTATCGGCAAACCTCACAAGAAGGTGGGAATGACGAGGTTGGTTAAGTTAGTCGTTGTATTATAGACCCGCTAGTACCGTACACACATCATATGAGAACGCCGAGGGAGTGATTTTATTGGCAGCTATAAATCCGGTTGTAACTCGAACAACAACAACAACAACAACAACAACTCGTGTCATTATAAAACCCTCCTGCAAATGGCAATGGCCGGTCTGGGGTCACTCGGTCACTCCCAGGCTTCATTGGAGGAAGTTGTGAAGGACAAATAGTCATTACAACCAAGTTCCCCAATATAATACAAGGAACATTCACTCAGCCCATGGAGCACGCGCTGTAGTCGCCGGCCGTTGGTGGCCGTTGGTGGCCGTTGGTCCATTAGGTTCTTCACCGTCTCAATGCCCCAGATCGGTTAAAGTACACAACAACCACAACAACAATAACCACCACAACAACCATGGCTACAAACACTGACTTGAGAAAACAAAAAAACCCCAAACTTTAAAAACATGAGAACTCCTCTTTCACCATCACCAGCTCGACATTCGCTATATTTGATCCTTTATCGTGACAAGTTCCGACGAAGCGAGCAAGTTCGTGACAAACTTTCAAAACGTGTCGGACACACGTGATCGATACACAGAGTACCGGAAGGCACGTCCTCGACAAGACACGAACAAAACAGCGGAGTTCGTACCGGCCAGGCCTCCGGACGCCGCTGTGGGCTCCTGCTTGAAGGGGGAGTAAAAGCCCCAGAGAGCGAAGGACACGACGCCGAACAACGAACCGGCAGCAGACAGAGCGATTCGAAAGGCCAAGGTGAACATCCCCACGGCCATCGGGTTCCCGTTCGTCTTACGTGCCGCGTCACGAACCCGGAAGTACACGTGACGTCATCACGTTACGTCTCCCCTGAAGGCTGGGATGTTATCTTTATGAGTTTGTTGTTTTTTTTCTGTCGGTTTGGCGGGTTCCACAATCACGATCATTGCTGCACGTCGGCGTGATTGATAATTAATTAACTAAAGACGACAGAACAACATAATTTATAAATTATAAATATATATATATATATTTATATATTTATATATTTATATATTTATATTTATATTTATATTTATATTTATATTTATATTTATATTTATAACGATGCTGTCAACACCATAGTTGGGTGGTTGGAGGAAGTCAACCTTTTTGATGAGATACGGGACAAGAAGACTCTGGTGTCCTTCTCAACTGGGTTCAGCAGCACTCCTGAAGACCAAGTCAATGCTGATCAAGCAGAAGAAGTTGGCAGAGCCGTACAGGCTAAGATGGATGGGAAAACTGTTGTGGATGCAATGGTAACCAAACACAAGGTCAAATCACTTGCAAGCCTCAGATCTGGACCTAAAGTCAATGGCGAGAAGCTGGTCATTGACTCACTGAAGCTATTCAACCGCCTCATTGTCATCAGTGAGCGTGAGGTCAAGACCAAAGAAGCTCTGCACGTTGAGTTGACGCCAAAATCGATGTCTGTTTGACAAAAATCAAAAGTTGCGAAAGCCAGACGAGGCTTGCCCGAGCAAGGTCCCTGAAGGCATGTGTGGCACCTGTCGAACAAGCCCCCTGCACAAGCCTTGTGGTTGATGGTGGGTGGCTCCTGCACAATGTCAAGTGGGAGGCTGACCTTACTTGGAAGGATGTTGCCGAGAGCTACCTCCGGTTTGTGAAGTCCATGGGGAGCCATCGCCTCCGGATAACGGTGGTCTTTGACGGATATGGTATCTCCACCAAGGACCATGACCACTTGAGACGAACAAAGAATGCATGCTGTGACATTCAGATTCGTCTGGATCTCAAAATCATCATTGCAAGAGAAAAGTTCCTCGATAACAAGAACAACAAAGCCCAGCTCGTTCTGCTCCTTGCTGAGACATTTAGTAGGAATGAAATCAGTGTACAGCAATGCTCCGATGATGCCGACACCTCCATCGTCCGCGCAGCTCTAGATGAGGCAAGAGAGTCCCCTGTCGAGGTGAGGGCTGAGGACACAGATGTCCTGGTTATGCTGATTCATCATGTTGCAGACCTTCCGATCTTCCTCACGACAGCCAAAGAAACATCTAACGATGTCGGAAAGATCCGGGAGGCCCTCCCAGAGATATACCGGAGGTATCTCATCTTCTTGCACAGCTTCTCTGGATGCAATACAGTGTCTTTAATTTTTGGGTTTAGCAAACCAACTTTGCTAAGCAAGCTCTGCAAGATTGATGAAGCAGAGAGGGCAATGGACGTGTTTATGGACATCCGAGCTGAGAAAGGTGATATCATTAAAGCAGGCTGTGATCTTTTCAAGCTCATGTTCCATGGGAAATCCTTCAAAGACTTGGAAGACTTGAGATTCGACATCTTCAGCAAGCGAGCTGCTACTGGGAGCATAAAACCTGAGAAACTACCCCCGACAACAGGAGCTGCAGCACAGCACTTTCTCCGAGCTTACCTCCAGACTAGAGACTGGCTGATGCTGCAAAGTCCATCGTTGGATGCCTGGGACTATGGATGGCAACTCACTGAGCAAGGACATGCACCAGTCCCTTCTACAGACCCCATTGCACCAGACTACCTCCTGACGTTTGCCAGCTGCAACTGTGCGGGGGACTGCAGCTCACTCAGGTGCTGCTGTAAAAAGCAAGGAGTCAAGTGTATTTCTGCTTGCGGCATCTGTCATGGTAACTCTTGCCTGAACATAAACCAGCTTGATGATGAGAGGAGTGAGGAAGATACAGGGGAGTTTGATGAATAAGGTTGTAAAAGCTGATGAAGCAACATCTCCATTGAGCACAGTTCTGTTAAAAAATGTCAATAAAATACATTTTATATGATCAAGGAGTGTTTTTTTTTCTCAAAAATAATGGTTGGAATCAATTCAGCACCTCCAAAAAACCCCTAGTTAGACATCCCACAAGTCAATATTGGCAAAAGTTAATTTTCCGATTTTTTTCACTTCGGCCCTCTGAGCACCCGGACTTTGATTGCCTCCCCAGAATTTTCCACAAGGATTTGGGTTTGCACTAATTGATAGGTGTTCGTAGACACCGAGATGAATACGTCAGTGAAGAAATTTTTTGGTAAGTAATTTTTTTCACAGATGGTCAATACAATTTGCTAAAATTCCCTAACTAAACAATATCCGTTATTTATTAGTACTTTTTGAGTATTTCAAATGGCACGATTTGATTTGATTTGATTTGATTTTGATTCGGATTGTTTGATCATTCGAACAAGGCAACCAACAACTTGCCAGATTCAAACCATAACAAGGAATAATTAAATGGGAAACATAATACCATCTTATAACAAAGACCTACAGGGAAATGGTTGCAGGTTTGAGTACAGTGTCATATCCCAACCCATTTCATTGGCTGCCCCCCAACATTATTCAGCACAACAGGCAAAGCTGTGTGCACCCGTAGCAGCCTGCAGCTTGGGCAGAGGATAAAAGTGTGACCATTTATACAGATTCTCAATATGCGTGCGGGGTAGTGCATGATATCGGAGCACTCTGGAAAGTGAGAGGGTACGTAGCATCAGCAGGTGCCCCAGTCAAAAACGGTAAGCTGATGGCGGAGTTCTTGGAAGCAATTCACTTTATTGGAAACAATTGAAGCAATACGAAAAAGAGAATATGCTTTCAAAAAGAGAAAAGTGAGGAATGAGGGCTGACCATTGATGATAATGCAGCACTGCAGGAGGCAACTGAAGCAAGTGCGAAAGTTAGATGGGAAAAGATGAGATGCCACTATTATACTGTTACGAATCTGGAAACCATTCGCATTCACACATACAGTTGACCCAAAGTTTAGTTATTTCGTTAAGTATATGTGGATAGTTAGAATCTCTCCCCTATGTTTAATGGGAATTCCATGTGTGTGCTGCGAGTTTCTTTCTAGTTAGTCTTCTGCATTAAATCCGCCTCCACTCTTTCAGCGCCATTACGCACGTGTTCGAGGCCACGGACATAGTCGGGGATGAGATCACCTCAGGGCCAACCCCGCCCCAGCCAGATGGAATGTTTGCCTCGTCCAATGAGGGGAGGACACCGATCGCCCCATGCCCCCCGACCAATCCGGAAGCGAGTTACCTCAGAGCAGATCGCTCCACCCGCCGGGGGGGGGGGGAGGGATAGGAAAGGTGGCGAGCTGTCTCAGCAGGGTCTG
Source organism: Eptatretus burgeri (assembly GCF_056783735.1). Taxonomy (NCBI): domain Eukaryota; kingdom Metazoa; phylum Chordata; class Myxini; order Myxiniformes; family Myxinidae; genus Eptatretus; species Eptatretus burgeri. The sequence goes on along the minus strand of NC_140962.1, from coordinate 115,895,863 downwards.
TGGTCTTTTTCGGGGTTCCTTGGTGGTCAGTGGTCGTGTTGGTGCTCGTGGTGGTGGTGGTCGTGGCGGTGGTGGTCAATTTTTTTGACGTCATTCCTATTTTTTGACATTTTTGGTTTCACAAGTCAGAGTTTTCATCGGATCTTCGTGAAACTTGCCATGTATATGCAGAAAGCCCACGCGCAGGCAGTAACCATCACCGATTTTGGAAATTCTTCCTAGAAAAAAGTTAATGTCATAATATCGCCGCTAATGGAAATCGCCTATACCATTATCTCCAAAACTAGTTTGTTTCACAGCCTACAGTTTTCATCGAAACTTCCTGAAACTTGGCATATATATTGTTATGGTTCTCACCGCGCCGGCGGGCGAGCGGCCGCTTTTAGCTAATCGCAGCCGCGCGCCCACCGGACGTGGCAAACCAAGTCGCAGTTTTCGGATCAACGCCGAAATCCAGCTACGGGTGTGTTTTTAATCACACCGTAAATCAGCCAACTATTCTGTCCACGCGCGACAGGGTCCGATCGCCGAATTGTCGATTTACCTAAGTATGCGTGCAGACAGAAATGCCGGGGATTTACACCTCAACGGGACCTGCTTGGAAACGAGCCGCTTAAGCAGCTCACTCCATTTGCGATTTGCCAAGCGGTGTATATTGCCAAGCCCCGCCAGATCCGATTACTTTATCGGCTATTTAAAAGGCAGCTAATATCCCGAACGCAATGACGGCAGCTCAATTGAGGGAAAGGACGCAACGAACAGGTGAACATTCACACAATGACATTTATTTGTAACATGTATGTATGCAAACACGTATGCAATCATACAGTCAATAAAGCAATGTAGGTCAGGGACAAAACACGAGCAAGACAAAGAACTACAACCGTTCTATTGTTTCTGTACAGAGTCACTTAACAGTTCATTACTTCACGGACAAGGCGCCACAGCTTTCATGCAAAGAAACCCCAGAAAAGGGAGGGGCTGGTTGGACCCGCAGGCCTTTAATATTCGCGGAGCTGTGGAGACCGCAAGAGCTCCGAGAGACCGTGCTGGTTACCTGTCACCCTCGTGGTGACTCGCTGGGCCCTGGTTCGGCGACCCTCGGTGGCTCTGCCCACACTCCGCAGGACTCCACAAGCTCCTGACTTGACTCTCGCTTCCACTGGCGCCTCCGTCGATCAAGGAGAGAGAGCGAGAGAGAGAGAGAGAGAGAGAGAGAGAGAGAGAGAGAGAGAGAGAGAGAGAGAGAGAGAGAGAGAGAGAGAGAGAGAGAGAGAGAGAGAGAGCAAGGAGAAAGACCCTCTCACTCCTTCCTCCGATTCCAGACTCAACTCCTGGCGACCCTCTCCTCAACTCTACACACACGGAGTTTTCACGCGCCCGCTTTATAGCCACGGAGCCTCGCCCCTCCCTTCCCGGCGCACAGGGGAAAATTCCAGCAGCGCTCGGCTGGGCTCAGTTGTTGTTTCCCCCAAGGGGAGGGGTCGCAGTGGGCTTTTTCCACCCAAAATGAGTGCCCTCCCTTACTTCACCTTTGAACCTTGGCTCGATCCACCTCTCCTCCCTCCCGGCACGCGGGGGGGGGGGGGGAGGGGGAGGGGGAATCCCAGGCGTTATCGGGATTTCTCTCTTCAGAGCACCTTGTTGTTTTAACCGTCGGAGCAACGGGTTTTTTAGCGTTGCTTTTGTCCTCTTTATTTGTCGAGAATCGATGTCGTGGTTGGCGCTGTGGTGGGGATGGCGTGGTTGTTGAGGGGCGGTTGTGGCTGGCGCTGTGATGGGGATGGCGTGGTTGTTGAGAGGTGGTTGTTTCAAAATAAAGATAGCAAAAGAATAATGGCTGACTCAAAGATCACAGCCCGGTTACACAAATAATTCCCTTTAGACATCGGATGGGAAATCTAATCTGAACACACACTTATCGACATAACTGATCTCTGGGAAGCCTGAATGGTGTTCTGTGAATTTCCACAACCGTAATAATATGTAAAAATACCCTGCGTAGACAGTAACCAACTCCGATTTTAAAAATTCCTCCGAGAAAAAAAAGTTATGACGTCAAAATATCTCCGCTAATGGAAATCGCCTAAAAAATTATCTCCGAAACTCGGCAAGCTTTTTGAATTCTGTTTGCGGGAATCGAACAGGGCATGAGCAGAGATGAATTACCGCACATATGATACATCACTATGACGTCATATCAATTTTTATGACGTCATTCCTATTTTTTGACATTTTTTGTTTCACAACCCAGAGTTTTCATCGGATCTTCGTGAAACTTGCCATGTATATGCAGAAAGCCCACGCGCAGGCAGTAACCATCTCCGAATTTTGGAAATTATTCCGAGAAAAAAAGTTGACGTCATAATATCGCTGCTAATGGAAATCGCCTATACCATTATCTCCGAAACTAGGCAAGCTGTTTGAATTTTGTATGCGGGAATCAAGCCGGGCATTAGCACAGATAATTTATCGCAAACCTGATACATCACAATGACGTCATATTCGTTTTTTATGACGTCATCATTAAGAGGACGAGGATCTTAGCTCATTCGACCTTGTTCCCCTCCATTCCACTTCCCACTCTTCCTCTTTTCACTGCTGAGGTAAATTTGCCTCGCTTGTTACCCTCGTCTCGCTTACCACAGCGTGACGATCCACGATGCCTTCATCTCGCTTGCTACCCTCGTTTCGCTGGCAACAGCGTACCACCATCTCCCCAGCGACTCGTTTTCAGAGGCAAAATCCCGACGTTCAACTGGACACACGCGATAAGCTGCACCGCCAACCATCTTCCTAAGGCCAGACGTGGGCAGGCCAGGCCGGCCTCTGGCTGAAACCCCGCCCAGAAAGGCGGACCACGTGAAGGGCCTGTCCAATCGGCATGCTTGGCTCGGACAATGACGTCAGATTTCGGCAAGGCTCCTCCCCGACCTCCGGGTTCTAAAAAGCGCGGATCTCCGTGTAGTTGGGGGGTTGCGAAGAGAATTGCAAGTTGGTTGGAAGGAGAATTGAGAGAGGTTTTTGAGTATTGAAGAAGGAGAAAGGAGACTTGAAGGAGAGAAGGAGTCATTGAGAGTGAGTGTTCCTGCCACTTGTCTCCGCCGACACGACATCGAACTGCCCCTTGCTTCTCGACTAAGCCTCTTGTCTGGTCACCCCTTTCTGTTCCTTATCTCCGACCTCACAGCCCTGACAAACGGCCGCTTGCCTGGTCCTTCCTGCTGCTCATCTCTTGCCCCCCCCCTTTGGACCCTGCTCTTCTCCACTCGAGCTCCTCCTGCAGACACGATCTCCACACGTACGGTTGTGGCCGAACAACTCAACCATTGTAGGGTGCCGCACCACAGAGCATCCCTCCCCTGAAACGCTCAGGTACCGAGAAACTGTAACCTCAACTCTCTCCCTCCCTGGCTGCAAAAGTCCCCTTCACAATTGGGTTTACTTTGTCTGAGTGTGTGTCTGAGAGTGTTGGCGCCTGTCCATTGAGTAAGCCTGTATAAGATATTTTATTGTTGTGATTGTTGCTTTATTAATCTCGCATCAAGTCTGCACTGTGTCTGCTTTGTAAGTTGCTTGTAAAATTGCTGCACCCCACTCCTCTCTCATCTTTCCCTGCATTACACACCCAATAAACCTTTGTTGTGCCACATGCTTTTCCTCGCTTATTGTAAATAAATAATTGTTGTAGAAATGTTCCTAGCTCGCCTTTGTCTTTTCCCTCATTGTTCCAGCATGGTTCGAATCTAAGTCTAGCCGGGTCTTTATTCCCAACAATTCGTTCCTTCTAGCCGGTACGTCCTTGGCAGTGCCGCTCAACTGCATCCGATCCAGAAAGGTGATCCGATCCGGTTCGGACAAGGCGTACCGAGGGCGTGGTTCCCCGGTGGTTAAACCGCATGGTTAATTAGGTAACCCGATTCACCCATAGGCAGGAGGACCCTTGGTCACGCGGTTGAGTTATTGGCGTCCAGGGTCGGTTAAGCGATCCTGGACGTGAAGGAATTATCCGTGAGCGACTGCCTACAATTCCGGGGAGTCTGGTGGGAATCGACATAGCTTTCCCCCACCTCGTGGTCTTCTCACCTGACCCCGCTGGCCCGCAACAATATCATACATAGGACAGTTGGCAATATCATGCAAATACACTGATGGAAATCACATTTTGAGAAGGAGTATACCAAGAGATGGACTAATGAGTTATTTAAAATCATTGATGTGCTCGACGCATTACCCTGGACTTATAAATTATATGATTTGTATGGCGAAGAAATCTTGGGTTTTTTTATGCTCAATAATTACAGAAAACAAACTCTGCGATAGAGTATGATCCAGTCGCCACCTTTGACAGCCACGAGAATTAGAGTGGCCGGTGCCGCTGGGCTTTTGCTCAGTTTGTGGCAGTCCACTCTATTTCAGGAATCTCCAAACAAACGTTTTCCCACTCCCTGCCACATTTATCAAGGGTAGCCCTTCCCTGCATGTGTATGTAGTAGAGGACCCGCCGGACCTCCTTTGCTTCTGTGGGATCTGCAGCCGTTAACAGACCAGTATCTTCAGAAACAAGCTCGAATGAGCTAAGATCCTCGTCCTCTTGACGAATATGACGTCATTGTGATGTATCAGGTTTGCAATAAATTATCTGTGCTAATGCCCGGCTTGATTCCCGCAAACAAAATTCAAACAGCTTGCCTAGTTTTGGAGATAATGGTATAGGCGATTTCCATTAGCGGCAATATTATGACGTCAACTTTTTTTCTAGGAAGAATTTCCAAAATCGGAGATGGTTACTGTCTGCGCGTGGGCTTTCTGCATATACATGGCAAGTTTCACGAAGATCCGATGAAAACTCTGGGTTGTGAAACAAAAAATGTCAAAAAATAGGAATGACGTCATAAAAATTGATATGACGTCATAGTGATGTATCATATGTGTGGTAATTCATCTCTGCTAATGCCCTGTTCGATTCCCGCAAACAGAATTCAAAAAGCTTGCCTAGTTTCGGAGATAATTTTTTAGGCGATTTCCATTAGGGGAGATATTTTGACGTCATGGAAATGCTATACTTGTGTCGTTGCATGCAATTCCGTGCTCTGTTTGGAACACAGGCATCATCTAAACTGACTGGAAGATGGGCCTTGTTGTCCCTCTCTGGAAATGGAAGGATGATTGCCAGGACTGCAACAACTACTGAGCCATGATGCTGCTGTCATTGCTGGGCAACTTCACATCAAAGAGGTAAACGATTGGCCTTTCCTTGCTCTTCGGGTCCTCACCGAATGCGGACGAGAGTTTTGGCAGGGGCTGCTCGTAGCCTATGTTGATCTCCACAAAGCTTTCCATTCAATGAATCGGGATGCCCTCTGGAGGATTCTCGGTCTTTGTGGGGTGCTACAAAACTGAGCAATCTCATTTCTGAACTATACTCTGGTACTGAGAGTGCTGTGAGATGCAGTGGTTCCGTCTCTGACTTATTTCCAGTTGTTACTGGAGCTTGTTAAGGGTGTGTATCCACCCTCATCTCCTCACTTTTCAGTGCTCGTGTGGACTGGATTCTGGGGAGGCTGTTGGGGAGAGCAAGCTGCATTGCATCATTTGGGAATGTCAAGATCTCCAATGTTGATTTCACAGATGATTCCGTCATCTTTGCGGAGATGCTGGATATCCTTATGGGGGCCCTCCAGGCTCTGAATGAGGAGTCGGAGCTGCTGGGATTGCAGGTTTACTGGGTCAAAACTAAGATCCAGGCTTTTATAGACATCTGGGATGGTGCTATCTTGTCTGCACCTGTTTGTGGTGAGGATTTTGAGGTCACAAAGTTTCACTTACCATGACAGTGATATTCATGTCTCCGCATGTTGTGAGCCAGAGGTCACTAGACGTTTGGGTTGGGGCTGGGGAGTCATGGATTCACTGGATCATGGGGTGTGGCGCTGTCGGTACCTATGCAGGATTATGAAAGTCCGAGTCTTTAAGTCCTTGGTGCTTCCAGTCTTGCGATACGGATGTGAGAGTTTGACTCTAAACAAGGATCTGAGATGGACACTTAACTCCTTCGGTACCAGGTCTTTTTGGAGAATCCTAGGCTATTGCTGGTCAGAATTTGTGTCCAACGAGTGTTTACTGAGAGAGACTCAGATGAGATTTGTTACCTGTATAGTCCATGAGTGTCAGCTGCGGCTGTATGGACATGTGGCTCGTTTTCCTTATGCTGATCTTGCTTTCTGCTTATCAGATTCTCTCAGCGAGGGAGCCACAGGAGGACAACAGGCCAGAGGACAGGAGTGGAGGAGGACAACAGGAGGAGTGGAGGAGGGCAACAGGCCGACCATGTTCATGTTCCTCGTGGTTGCAGCAGGTTAATCGGCATCTCAAGGAGTTGGAGACGGGATGGGCATCTGCCTTGGGAATTGCCAGATGGAGGCCGCTGGAGTACAGGTCTGCGGAAAGTGGATGCAGTGACGTGCTGCTTCAGCGCATGCTCCCATACCTGACCTGACTCCCACGCTGTGGTCTGGGGCAACCATGACTCACTGGGAGTCAGTGGGAAGTTAGATGGAATGGCGGACACAGGTTGATGCATTGTCGAAGAACGGTTGATTGTTGTGTTTTGGTGCATTAAAGGGCACACACAGGTCAAACAATTGCTCAAGTGCAGATAGCTTTTGCAAAATGTTTCCAAAAATCTTCACCAAAGCAGACATTGTCAAAACGGGCTTTCATCCATGAGATAGAGATAGACATAGAGATAGAGATAGAGAAAACTCATTTAACCTCTTCTCTTGGCTCCCACCCACAGAATGCTCACAGAGCAGGGTTGACTTTCAGTTTTTCACACAAAATTCATGAAGTTACTCACAAAAACCAAAAGCTGTTTCACAATACAGTACCTCGCCGGTGTTTATAGATCACGGAACATCTGAGAACCAGTGCGGACTCACGAACTCGGTGATTGACCTCGTCCGAGAGAATCTGCCATTGCAAGCTGGCAGGATAGCCTGGGTCCCTGGAGGTATGCATACACCTCTGAGACAAATTTCTGCTCTGATCTTCAGGGGGCACTGCATCAGTGGCACAGCAACTCCCCCCCCTCAACCCACAGCAACGATGCAAACCAGCAGCCACGTGGCTGCTACACACGTGATTAAATTAAATCGTTTTTTTTCAATGATTATAAGCGCGACGCAAATATGGTCAAAAGAAGGGTTTCAGTGGCCGTGATGCAGTGCTCGGCGCCATATTGGTTGGCAAGCCCCAACAAGCGACAAGAGGTAAACAAGCCCCAACAATGCCAAATAATTAGCGTGACCTTCCATTGCAGTGAGTCAGAATAACGAGATGAACGTGATGGATCGTGGAGCGACTGGTGCCGCCGTTGCCAAGGAAGTGGAGACAACCAACATGGCGACGCGCACGGCATTATGGGATAGCTATGAAAACCCTCCAACAACCAACATTGCGGCGCGCACGGCATTATGGGATAGCTATGAAAACCCTCCACAATCGGCTTCAGAAATAGAAAAAAAAATTCAACACGTTTTGAGGAGAATGGAAATCGTTTTCTGGCCATTCGGTAATCGTGCCCTGGACACGTAATCCATCGACTTTCATAGCACGGTGAAGGCATCGGCCATTGATTAACGCCTCATCCCGAAAATCTTGCTCCAGGTTGCTCAGCATCAAGGGTTCAAAGGTCAAGGTCACCTTTTTAAACACGCGTCATCATATTTGGAACCCGGGAAAACGAGCTGCGGAGCAATAATTGGGAATGCTTTGTGTCCGACATCCCATGTTGTTACACCTTGGGTGAGAGAGAGAGAGAGAGTTATCTTCCATTCGACCTGTTTTTTTTCAGATTACATGTACGTGTGCTTGTGTACGCGGCACGGACGCGTAATAACGTGTATAAATCAGTGGAATTCTTAAAAAAAAAAAATACACATTACAATCTTCTGGAATAATAAGAACGGCACGAAGACGCTCAGGGCCTGGCTGTTCCCATGGCGACGGGGTCCTGCTTCAGGGGTGTCCATGTTGGCGCCGGGCCGCGCAGCGCACAACATGTATACCAAGGGCCGCGGTGCTGTGGTGCCGTCGGATGCGCAGGCTCGGGAAAAGTAAGAGGTTTTGTTGTTTTTTTTTTCTCCTGAGGAAATCGTGTTCGGAATCGAGTGTTTATCGCGGGTTTCCAAAGATGGTTTACATCCCCAATAACCGAGTCCGTCGCAAAGGCGGTGAAACGCGCAATTAAATGTCTAGCCGAGCAACATGAAGACTCGGGTGCCGGTTGTTGACGGACCAAGTTCTGGACGTTCCAACAGCGTGAAGTAAACCTCGAGATCGGACGGTGTTTGATGGTGTCGCCACGTTGAGTCGTGGGCGTTGAAGGGACTTGGTTTTTCTTGACCACTCAATGATGAGGCCTGGTCGCGGCCTAAACTGGCACCATGTTATTTCCCTTTGTCGGGTTGCCTTGTGTCTTGTCCCTCCTCGGATTGCGTCTGCAGGTCGATTCCGGACGTTCGCCTCTTGAGTCTTCGCCCACGTACCTGGCAAGCTGGAGGTGACGAAAAACGGGGTTTTATTTTATTTTATTTATTTATTTATTTACCAACCAAACGTGGTTAAAAACGTCATTTGAGAAGTTGTCGGTGACTCGACATACACCAGAATAACCCGGGTAGTCATTGATATTGATGAGATGTCTTGCAGCTGATCAGAACTCATCTCAAATGTTTACTTACCGTTACAGTCCCAAGTATGGACTCGTCTCAAGGATCATGAAGCACCAAACGAGCCGAGATCAATCAAAACTGACATGGCCACGACCTGACGGATGAGTCACTTCATGTGACTGTGCTCGGCAATGTTTTCATCACAGGCTTTCTTGGCCTTTCTGACGAGATCTCTGAGGACCAAACTGATCACCCAGTGTGGGGGAGGTGGGGGTGGGTTTTTTGTTTTTACAGAAGGGGTTGCTTTTGTATATACGAGGAGACTAGGTGACCTCATTTGACAAGTGCCCTTGGGAACTTGTGAGAAGAGACTTTCCTCTTCGCCATTTCTGTGAGGTAGGACAAGTATACGTGCTGAACTACTGTAAACAGATTGCCAAATCGTGGCTCCCCGTCTGCCCTTCTCATCACCGACACAAGCCTGATGTTGGCTGAGAATGGTTAAGGTGGCTGGCTTAAGATCTTAGGATGTTGAGTTGGAGACCCATAAGATCAGATGGGTTGACTCAGCCTGTCATCCTCCCAAGGTCAGCAAAATGAGGGCCAGCATGCTGCTAACAGGGGCACTACATCAGCGAGACAACCACGCTTCCAGAAAAAAAAATGATGCAACCAGCAGACACAGGCTACATACGAGACAAGAACATAAACGATATTTCATTCCACAAATTACCCTTCCAAATTCACACGGTAATCAACATTAATGAAATGGGATACTGCCCTCCAGATGATGAAATAGGATTGGATACTGCACTGTACCCAAACCTGTAGCTCTGTAGGTCTTTGTTATAAGTTGGTATCATGTATCTTATTTCATTACTTTTTTTTATTACGGTTTGAATTTGGTAATTTGTGGACACCTTGTTAGTGTATATGGATGAAAACGAGCCCAATCGAATCAAGTCTCGAAAGGACCGAGAAATATCACCAACAAGTGGAAGAGTGAATTGGAAATCACAGATCGATTGATTCGTGGTGATGGCAATATGGTCGACGTGATCGCAAGTGACGTGTTATTACGTATGGAATCCTGGAGGACGTCGACATGGCCTTCGGTGAGGAAAAACCCATGATGTCATACAGCCAATAGACGAGAGTACCAGACACGAGATGACTTGAGTGATACCTTGCATTTTCACTGCAGGTCAATCGGTCAATCCTTGCGAGTGAATGAAAGTAAAACATTGCGTTTTGAAAAAAAATTCATCGTACTTTCCATCAAATATGAGTTTTGACCACATTAAAACGGGTCTGTGGGTTTACACAAACAAAACGGGTCAAACCCGCAAAATCCGGGTCACTTGTCGTGTAAGCATCTGCTCACCGCTCTGAGTAGTTCTATCGAAGACGCTCTCTTCGGTGCCCGTAAACATACATTTTGCTTTTGCAAGTATTGATTTCTGAAAACTGTGATGAAATCTTTGATTGCCCCGTAATTTCGAATCTATTTATTTGATAACGGTTGTTTTTCTGTGATTCACCCTGTGTCGTGCAAGTGCGATTTGGCAAAAATTGACTTGCTCCAACCATATATATATTTACTGCCAAGTCGTGTTGATATAATATTAATAACAATAATAATAATAAAGAATGAATTCCCTGCCGAGGAACTTTAACACAAGAGGCCATGAGGCCCATCAAGCCTGTGTTGTGGTTGCCAACCTTTGTCTGTCCATACTCAAGCCTTTTTAAATGCTGAGGGTCAAGCAAGGGAGCAGCACGCACTATTTAAAAAAAAAAAATCTTTGGCATGACTCAAACATGGTTCGAACCACCAACCTCCCAGATTCAGAGCGGACGCTCTAACCATGACACCGAGTGTGGTTGGCATTGACTACCATAGATTTTGTACATGAGCACCTTGCTATCCACCAAAATGAGATAGCAAGGTTTAATGTATTTGATGTTTGTTTGTTTGGTTGGTTTTTTTCCCGACACAGATTCAATGGGAGAAAAATATTACCCTTGGAGAACCCCCAGGATTTCTCCATTCCTGGTGGTGGTAAGGAAATGCTGAGCTCGCTTGCATCTAGGTGTTTCGCAGGCAGGATGATTCGTCAATGTGTGTGCTGTCCTTCGGATGGACATTAAAATGGGTCTCCCGTCTGCCGGCATTAGTTGTTGGACGTTAACGATCCCACCGTGTCCTTTGCGACGAGTAGGTGATCTATCGCCGGCGACATGAACAAATTGCAAGCCCCTGCCCTAACCAGCAGATGGCATTGTATCAGCGGCACAGCCGCGCCCTCACCCAATGATGCCGCCCTGCAACCTTGCGCTCCATACGAACAAAGACCCACAAACTTCATTTTGAGTTTAATTTTTTTTGTCAGCAGAGAGCTAAATGGTGTCAGTTATATTGGCATGATTATAATGTTTGCTTGATGTTCTAATTATTATCATTTTAATTTCTTTTAGGTTGGCTCTCTACGTTTATGAATATTTGCTACACGTTGGTGCTCAGAAAGCAGCGCAGACTTTCCTTTCAGAGGTAACACCACTTGATATGTGCATTTGTCGTTTGCGTATTGAATCGATCGTTTTTAAATTTGATGCGTGCTTTGTAATTTATGTGTACGTAATGTATTTGATGTTTGTTTGTTTGGTTGTTTTTTTTTTTTTTAATCCCAATACAGATTCGATGGGAGAAAAACATTACCCTTGGAGAACCCCCAGGATTTCTCCATTCCTGGTGGTGGTAAGAAATGCTGAGCTTGCTTTACAAGCATTTGTGTTATTGCATTACATTGTTTCCTCAACGATCACCTTCCTTGTGCAGTTTGTAGCTACATCAATGTTTGACACGTGGTGGTTTCTCGTGGTTCAATTTGGTTGGATCCAAAATAAATTTTTTCCCTCCAAGCTTATTTGTTGTTTCTGAAAGTTGTCACCAATTGGCATTTTCATCATGTCATCTTGCAGATTTTTTTTGTTTTTTTTTTGTTTCTTTGTCTTGTGATCTTTGAAGTCTGCAATTCGGTGGAGATATTTAATTGTGCTGATTTTCTGTGGAGTTGCTTTCACTGAGGAGTATATTATTGCATACTGGCTGGCTTAAAGTGGCTGTCTATTGCATACCTCCCCACAATCAAAGCCAGTGAGGGGTGTCGGTTTAGTTGCCTTCAGGTCTTCAGTTCAAGCCCTCATTCTTCCGTGAAATAACACCAAGTGGGTTCACTCAGCCTGTCATCCTTCGAAGGTCGGCAAAATGAGTACCAGCTAACTGGAAATGTGGCACTGCATCAGGGACACAGCCGTGCTTCCTAAAAATGATGCAACCAGCAGCTACAGGCTGCATACGAAATAATAAAAATAATAATCAGGCACCAGATTGTTTTTGTTACAATCTTCAGGTTGTATGTACTATGGTTGTATGCAAGAGGCCAAGTAATGTGAGGAGCAGAGAAATGGCCTCCTGGTTCCAATTGAAAAGGCAATGGTGGTTGTTTTCGCAAACATTAATGGACACTAGCCGATTGCATGACATTTTGTGTTCCCGAGACACTGATGCTTTTATGATGCTTCTTGTAGGTTGATTCGTTCTTAAATTCAGTCAACGGACCAACTTTGATGCCATCCTGGCCATGACTCATTTATAGAGTTGGCTTTCCTTGTTAAAGCATTCTGATGGCACCATATCAATAAGGATTGATGGAGGTTGTTTCAATTGAAAGCTAAGTTAAATATACAATACCTTAAAAAAACATTTGTGTACAAATGTAAAATTATTTCCTTTCCATTTTTTTTCCGCCATCAATTCTCACTCGAATGTCTTGCTTCGTCCCCACCAGAACATTCTCGCGAATGAGAAATTTCTGTTTCCGCAGATTTTTAATTTTTATTTTTTGTCCGAATTCCGATGATGTACTATTTTGCATATAACATTGTTCAGGGTTTGCATTGATGATTCCCAATATACAAGTTTGCATGAATAACTCTCTTTTGATGCAAAATATCATTGTCGCGCATTTTGGGCAAGCGGCAGAAAGTTTTGATGAACCATGGGATAATGTCGGGAAACTTACTGACGATCCACACAGATGTAAACAGGTGACAATTGCATGGTCTTGTCCACATTCTGAAAGATTGCTGCTGATTGCTCAATTTCACTGCATTGCCATTGCCAAAGCTGGTTTTGCATGTATTAGATTGTTGGAGACATGTTTAAAGATGACACTCTTCACAAGGAAAAAGTGGAAAAAAGAAAAAGTTTGAAAAGTATTAGAGCTTATGTATAAGTCGCTTGTGGATGAAAAGGAAAGGTATCTACAGTTTGTATCATGTATTGCCTCTTTTGGCAGTGAATTACTCACAGGTTGCACAGATTTGAACTGTTCTTGCCTCACTCTTCATGAGAAGATGAGTGTGTTCACATGGGCATGTGATGCCATTTCAGGAACGAATCTTATAAATTATTTCAAGTATTTGCGCGTTTGTTTGCTGCTCTTTCACGGCTGAACCGTAGCATCGAGAGGCCCTAAATTTTGTGTGTAGATACTTCAGAATCTGGGCAAGATTTAAATCCACCACACGTTTGCTTTGAAGGCTGTTTTGAGGCCAAAGGCTGCTTTCAAGTTGATAGTTGGATGATCAGGCAGTGCTGCTGCTGACCCGAAGGCAAAAGGTAGCCCCCACGAGGCGTTCGGCCAATAACTCGATGTAGCTTTTCAATGTCTAAGACGTCATGAAATCACCGCCGGGAAAAGCTCATGTGCCCGGGGCAGCACCAGGTTCCCCCCACCCCCTCCCTGCCCCCAGTTAAAAAATAAAAAAAATAGATAAAGGGCATTTAAAACATGAGTGAGAAAACACAACGTTGTCTTGTGCTATAAAGCTGAGGACTGTATTGGCATTCGTGGTTTAATGAATACAGCTATCAAGCTATTAAATTGATTTACATGCAGGAATGCAGATTTAAGGTTGGATCAAACTCTGTTACTTTTTGCTCTAATTAAGTAAAATAGCACATACCCGTCTAAGACGGGTATGGGGGCCAGGAAGGATCACAATACTCGGTTACGGTAGTTTCTTTGGATGTTTTGCGCCGCATTAAACAGCTCAGTTCATATTGGTGGCGTATCTGGTTGCCCATGGTAGCATTTGAGACTGGTCGCTTTAGATTGTTGGCTTTGACACAGAGTGCCGGATGAGTAATACGAACGATTTGACATATTCATCGTTTCTATATTACCTCCATCAACA
>NC_140962.1:115834426-115879426 GCF_056783735.1 Eptatretus burgeri | reverse complement strand
CAGAGTTCGGCTAGTATCTGGTCATCGGAGGGAGGGTGTGCTCCGCGATGCGGCACCTGACAAAGGTCGTCGGTTCGATCCCAGTCGCACGTGGAGGACTAGAGGCTTGTGGTGGAGTTCGGGTGGCGAATAATCGGGGTCCGTGGAGGGGGGGTCAGGGTCGCTCTGTCCTTCCTTGTAGAGGGCCAGCAAAAACCCCTTCGTAACAGCAACGTAGACCTCCTGTGACCACCCCTCGTAACCACCCCTCGTAACCACCCCTTTGTAACAGCAAAATCCCTTTACTCACAGAACTCCTCTTGCACTGAACTCTCCGCTGAGGACGGTGTCAGTAATTTTATGGACCTCCCTCAGCAGGGAGGGGCCTTGGTGAAACTGACGTCACTGTTTGCCCTTTTGGATGGGGCTCCCATGGGTCCGACCTTTCTGGGCGGGTTTCAGTCATGCCGGGAAAACCCCGCCCCCCCCCACTCCACACCTGCCCATACTCGTCAAAAAGAAGTTACAAAGTTTGTAGAAGCTGAGAAGGAACTGCCAGAGATTCTGCCTCGGACAGCGAGTCGGCGAGTGAAGCGCTTCTTCAGTGGTGTTGTCGGTTTGTTTGATGGTTTGTTGGATGGTTGGATTTATTAACCTGACTAAAAGAAATCATAACGCACGTTTTTTTATCCTCCCACGAGACAAAAGGAAGGGGAATCTGACTACACACATACTTAACGGACTAACTGACTTTTGGGACCTGTATGTTGAGTGCTCATGGTTTCCAGATCCGTAACAATATACACCACTGGTCAAAAGTTTTAGAACACCCCCATTTTTCCAGTTTTTACTGAAATTTACACAGTTCAAGTCCAGTGAATAACCTGAAATGGTACAAAGCAAAGCGGTAAACTGCCAGAAGACAAGAGAAGGACAAGGGTGTAGCAACACGGTCTGTTCCAACACTGTTTTTATACAGACAGAGGGTTTGTAACTAATCAACAAAAGTTGGGACACCTGCAGGAATTGTTTGCATCAAATTTCAAGGCTTAATTTACTTCCATTGCTGCAGAACAGCTGCAGTTGCTAACGCATTACTTTTTCCCTGAAAAGGGCCTTTTTAACAACTCTGAAATTTACATTATTTTTCACCCCGGGGTCACTGTAGAATGAGTTCGCTGGGTTAGACAAATTGACAAAATGGAGGTCGTTTTGCTGTTGCTGGGAACGTAGGCTCGAAACCCATTTGGAGGGGTGCAGGAGCCCTGTTGACAGGCTGGGAACATGGCTGCGAAAGGTGAGTATCGCTGAGTGGGTACTCCGGGCACCGGGCTAATCGGCCGCGGTAGGCCAAAGGCCTATGGGGGGCCGGGATAGTGTAGTGGGCACGGGTGCGCCTGCATGATGCGGGGGCCTGGGGCGCCATTAACCGCGTGGGCAGTGCATTGGGCACGGGCACCCAGGTAAGGAGCCCGGGGCGCCAGCCTGCCACGTGAGCGTTTCAGGGGAGTCGCCATGGAGGGCACTCCCCGGTGTTTAGGGAGCTGGTAGGCTCGGAAGCAGTGTAGTGCCCGGGGTGCCATAGCTGGACAATCGGCAGAGGGGTAGTTCCTGCCAAGGGAGCCACGCATCCCAGCCATGAGACTGTGTGAGGGCATGGAAGGAAAATTGGGGGGGGGCATGGCCCGAAATTGTGAGGACACCAACATAGGCGACGGGAATCTGGGTTGATAGAACCAATAGTTTAAGCGAGAGGCGCTTGTTGAAAGCCCCAGGGTAGTTTAAAGTTAATAATGGTAGGGTAGATTAGGCAGTGTACCCCCCAGCACCATCCATCCCTTCGCTGTCGTTGGCCGCTGGACCCACTTTGGGTAAATTTCGCTGAATTCCAAGGAGGCCATCCTGAGGCTTGAGTTGGACCTCGACGCAGGACGCTCGCTCTCCCTCATTCCCCTCCGGGAAGGGAACGTAGGGGTTGGGAGGCTAGGTGACGAGATAGGTTAGCCGAACAATGACGATAAAGGGGGTTAGGGGACGATTTATAGTGGGAGGTATAGAAATGAAAATAAAAACAAAAAAAAAAAAGTTGTGGCTAAATTGGGTTTTACAAATTAAGGGAGTGGGTATGGCACAGAGACAGGCAAAGGCGATAGGTTGGGAGGGAGACGTTTAGGTAGGTCCGAGCCCGCCGTCTGAGTGGCCAGCACCACCGCACTCCCTCCACCAACCTCCACTGCAAGGCAAAGGCCGGCCAACTTCATCGGCAGCTGTTGTTTTGTTGCGAGGACTGTACCGGCCGGATCGTTTGCAGCTGTTTCTTCAAGACCTGTGCCGGTCGATGGTCTGCCGGCTGTGTTTGCCTGCAGCGGCCCTGTCCTGTCTGCCGGCTTTGTTTGCCTGTCCACCTTTGCCATGCCATGCCCACTGCCCATGTTCACCAGCCCCCGTTCTGTTTTGATTTGCCCCCCCCCCCTTGTTCATTGCCATTTGCGCCAGGATCATCGTGGAAGTTGCAAGAACTGTCCTGTTGGCAGCTACAACACGGGCCTGCAGTGGCGGCCCGTGCGCCGGTTGACCATTTTCCTGCAGAGTCCATTGATCCTGGGCCATGGTTAGTGTAAATTTATAAGGTTAAGATGTACTGTAAATATGAGTGCGCCCCCGGCATGTCTGTCTCGCGCCGGCAATATTATTTAAGTCGTCTGAATGAGTGGGTTTGTTCAGTCAGTAACTCAGCCCGTAGGTTATTTATTTTGGCGAAACGAATAACATGAATGTCGCACTCAGGGATCCGAAGGTAAAACGTACTAGGAGAGAACTACACATGATGGCACACGAAAATTTGACGACTCGGGACGAGTCTGTAAAAAGGGGAGGGGGTAGTGTTACGGTTGTGGAAATTCGCATTACACCATAAAGGGTCCTCAGGTGAGATATATCGGTAAGTTCATGTGTAGTTAGCCCAAACCCGTTGTATTGAGGGAATATGTGTGATTCATCCGGGCTGCGACGCTTTGAGTTAGCCATTTTTCTTTCTCTATTGTTATTTTTGACCATTAAGCCGCCAACAACGCAAACAGCCACTACCTTTACCTTCACAACTCCATCCCACAAACTTCGCTTCACCGCCATTCCCAAACTACTCCCGCCAACCACCAAACCACCACAGCAAACCCCCCACCACCTTCGCCTATCTCCTTCTACAACCATCGACCACACCACCAGTCAACAAACGTCGTGCTGTCCAGGGCCCGTTCGGTAATTGATGCCGAACGCGTCGAGCCGCGGGTACGAATGCGTTCCTCTCAGGTAGAAATTCGGATCAAAAAGGCTTCACGCCCCCTTTTTCTCTGTCCAATGGGCGAGCGTCGGGCGGTATGGCCCCGCCTCCAAGCGCGATGAACGTGGATTCTTTTCGAGAGAGAATTCGGATCAAAAGAGGCTCACGCCCCCTTTTGCCTCGCCAATGGCTGAACAGGGGGTGGCGTGCCCCCCCCTCCACTCGCGTTTTGATCCTGAAATTTGCATATAGGCTCCTCCGGTCTATAAAGACGCGAGCACAAGGCGACTGGTCGGGGCAAGTGAAGATGGCGGGTCGGGGCGAGTGAAGACTGCGGTTCAGGTTGAGTGAAGAGTTCGAGTTCGGGTCGAGTGAAGACGGCGGTCGGCATCGAGGTTGCGGTGTGGGGGTCGCTCGTCTCGTCGTTGGTGCCGTCTCGTTACGGGATCCAAGCCAGCCAGCCATTCCCCTCTCCCGACCCTGAGTCTCAGCAATTTCCCCCCCCCCTCCGCTCTGAGATTGTGCTGGGGGGCCCCGTTCCTCCCCCACCCTAAACGTGGTGCCAACCAAACTGCTTGCGCGGAGCACGCCGGAGAGGGCTCGCCGACCACGCCAGGGGCACTGAGTCGGGGCGCAGCGGCGCGGACATTGCGGCTTGCCCGCCATCGCGTCACGAGGACGCGGGTAAGACCTTCTCGGTCTCGTGGACCTGGCCACTCCTCCAGGTTCCACACACATTTGGTCCACGGACCTGTCTGCCTCCTTGCCTGTGAGGGTGGCTTTCGTTTTCTTTGCTTTTGAGTGAATGCTGTGCCGCCGTCCGACAAGTATGACTATTTAAGTGTTGTAAATAATTGCCCTTTTATTCGGTCGTATTGCTTTTGCTTTTGCTTTTGTTGCATCATGTCTTGACCGTGAATACGTGCTTCTCTGTGTGTGTGTAAATAATGTGCTTGCTTGTTGAACTGTTTCCCGCTTTGCTTCGTCTCCTTCCTTTTATTGAATCTCCATCTTTCATCACGTAAGGGATTGATAGTGGGTTTAAAACGACCGGTAAATAATCTGAACCGTCGAGGTCGACGATAACTCCGCTCGGTTATCTCTGCAGCATGGAACGAGCCGCTTAAGCGGTTCGTGTCCGGAGTCGACCTCTGGCGTGGTACAACTCCTCGGTACGCTACTCTCGCGAGTACTTAGGTAGATCGACCATTCGGCGATCGGACCCTATTTCGCGCGGGTAGAATGCGGACTGAGTTGTGGTGAGGTTAAACCCCCACCCGTGACTGGCTCCGGGCGGTAGTTCCCGGAGGGTCACGACTGAATTGTCCGTTCCGGTGGGCGAGGCGGCCGCTTTTGGCTACACGCGGTCGTTTGCACACCGGCGGGCGCGAATTCGCAACAGCATACACAACTTACCCATATCGTATTCGACGTGTGCCAGCTTGTTTCGGCAAATTTTTAATCGGTCGGCATACGCTGGCTAAGTCGTCAAGGTGTGACTGCGATGTTGACACTTCCAATTTTCAGGCGGTTATGATTTAAATCGGCGTGCGGCAGCCTTTTAACAGGCTATGCCACGAGTTCGTCGGCGATATGTGCAGCGCGCTATGCCTAAGTTAAACTATCGTTGGGCAGAGGTTGTGAATGCCGACAACAGGCTAAGCATTCGTTGGTATAAGTTATCTATAACACAACGAAACGTTCTCTGCCCGTTACTAGTATGTTATGCATACGACCAACACGTTATGAATATGACCAAAACTTTTTTTAAAACCTCAAAAGTTCAGCGTACGCCAACGTTTTACATACATTTTTATACGTTGCCATTCCTGGCGAAAACGTCAAGGTGTGACAGCGACTTAAAAACTGGAAAAATGGGGGTGTTCTAAAACTTTTGACCGGTTGTGTATGTGTATGTGTATGTGTATATGTATATGTATATGTGTATGTGTATATATATATATATATATATATATATATATATATATATATATATATATATGTATGTATGTATGATAAATATTGTTGTGTGATCGGCCGCTCGACTCGAATGGCGGCCGCCTCGCCCACCGGAACGGACAATTCTGTCGTGACCCTCTCGGAACAACGCCGGGAGCTAGTCTCGGGTGGGGGTTTAACCCCACCATGACCATGCCAATTGCCCACCTGCGCCGGATAGGGTCGCTCGCCAAATTCGATCTACCTAAGTACCTGCGCGAATGGTCGACCGGGCGATCGCACCTCGCCGCAGGTCGACTCCGGACACGGGCCGCTCGGGCGGCCCGTTCCGTGCTATCGGGATAACCGAGCGGTGTTATCGCCGACCTGGACGGTTCAGATTAATTACCGGGCGTATTAAGCCCACTACGAACCCTTTACGTGAAGCAGGATGGAGAGTCAAGAAAGAAAAGACGAAGCGAAACGGGAAAACAGTTCACACAATGCACATTTATTACGCAACACACGGAAAGCACACATATACAGCCAAACAGTCAAAATGCACATATGGCAGTAAAACCAAAAGAAACAACGACGCAGAGTTACTACCGACTACGCGCACACACGGCAACACTTATACAGTTCTACTTTACAGACGGCGCCAACACACATTTGCTCAAAAGCAAAGGAAAGAAGCCACCCTCGTAGACAAGGGGGCAGACTGGCCTGTAGGCCAATATGCGCGCGTGACCTGAAGGAGCGGCCAGGTCCGCGAGACCGGGTGGGTCCTACCCGCATCCTCGTGACTTGTTGGCGGACGAGCCGCAGATGTGGCCGCGTGGCTGTGCCCCGACTCCGTGCTCCTTGGCGGGTTTCGTTCGCACGACGTTTGGAGTGGGGTGGGAACGGGGCCCCCTTGTTGCACTATCTCAGCGTGGGGGAAAGGGGGAATTGTTGATGCCCTGGGGGAGGAGAATGGCTGGCTGGCTTGGGTCATGCGACGAGCGATCTCACACCGCGACCTCGTCGCCGACCGCCGTCCTTCTCGCCTCGGACCCGAGCTCCTTTGCCTCTTCCCGCAACTCTCTTCAGCCGACTGCAGAACCCAACTCGATGACTTTGCCACCCGACTCCACTCTCTGCCACACCGATGACTCGACTCACTCTGCCCTGCCGACACACTCTGCCCTGCCGA
Organism: Eptatretus burgeri; assembly: GCF_056783735.1. Taxonomy (NCBI): domain Eukaryota; kingdom Metazoa; phylum Chordata; class Myxini; order Myxiniformes; family Myxinidae; genus Eptatretus; species Eptatretus burgeri. The sequence continues at coordinate 115,873,034 of NC_140962.1, read as the reverse complement.
CACACTCTGCCCTGCCGACACACTCTGCCCTGCCGACACACACTGCCACACTCTGCCACTGCCACACTCTGCCACTGCCACACTCTGCCACTGCCACACTCTGCCACTGCCACACTCTGCCACGATTCGCCTTGCGCTCGCCGTTTTATAGGCCGGCAGAAGAAAACAATATGCAAATATCCGGATCAGAATGACCTCGGGGGCGGAGCCACGCTCGCCAATTGGACGGAGGAAAAGTGGGCGTGAACCTCCCCTGATCCTATAATTTGCATATATCGATTTCACACAGACGCGCCTGGAGGCGGGGCCAAGCCGCTCCGCGCTTGCTAATTGGACGGATCAGAAGTGGGCGTGTAGCGTTCTTGATCCGAATTCTCCCTCGGAAAGGCCAGTATTTGCGCTCGCGGCTCGGTGCGTACTGCTGAACGAGCCCAAGACAGCCCGACGCTCAGTGTTCACAGGTGGTGCGGGAATAGCCGTAGAAGGAGAGAGGTGAGGGTGGTGGAGGGTTTATCGGTGGTGGTTTGATGGTTATGGTGCCGTTTGGGAATGACGGTGATGCGATGTTTGCAGGATTGAGTTGTGAAGGTAAAGGTCGTGGCTGTTGGCGTTGTTGTTGTCTGAGGGTTGGAGCGTGGTTGTAGTTGGTGACGATGGCTGGTGTGGTGGTTAAGGTGGTTGTTGTGTGATGGCGGTTGAGACGTGGTTGGTTCAAAATAAAGATAGAACGGAAAAACGGCTATCTCAAAGCGTCGCAGCCCGAATGAATCACATAAATACCCTCTAAACAACGGGTTTGGGGCTAACTACACATGTACTTAGAGTTATCTCACCTACGGGCCCTGAACGGTGGTTTGCGAATTTCCACAGCCGTAACTATATATATATATATATATATATATATATATATATATATATTTATATATATATATATATATATATATATATATATATATATATATATATATATATATATATATATATATATATATATATATATATATATATATATATATATATATATATATATATATCTCAAGATGAGACTCCATTACTGTAGTGGATACCAAGAAGCAAAAGCCACATCAGCCATTGCTGTATACATCCTGACAAACAGGAAGTGTCTGTCACACAATGTGTGTGTGTATATGTATGTATGTATGTATTTTATATATATGTATGTATTTTATATATATGTATGTATTTTATATATATATATATATATATATATAACCAAATGCATTCAAACATACAGCTGACCCAAAGTTAGTTATGCCATTAAGTATGTGTGTATACAGATTCCCTACTCGTGTTTAGTGGGAAATCGAAGGGGTGCTTTACGATGTTTATTTAGTTAGGATAATAAATCTTTATATCCCATCCCCCATCACGATCCACTGTCCACCTGCTGTATCCGAAGGCCCGTTGGCCAAGGCAAAATCTGTGTTGTGGCTTCTTGTTGATGAGCCCAGACACGCGTGGGGGGGGGGGGGGTTCTCCCGGCATGGCCGAACCCTGCCCAGAAAGGGCGGACCCATGGAGGCCCTGTCCAATCGGGGCGGTCAGTGGCGTCGGCTTCACCAAGGCCCTCCCCGCTGAGGGAGATCTATAAATCAGGAAGCTATCCTCAGCGTAGAGTCCTTGGCTGGGAGATAAGTTACGGCACCATCCTGAGAGGGTAGAGAGAGAAATCTGTGTGGGTCGGCCGTGTTAGCTGGAGTCTGAGGTTTGAGCGAGACAGTGGTTGGAGTGAGGCGGTTGGAGTCACCAGTTGCCAAAAAAAAGAAGGAGGGTCGTGACGCGGAGGGTCTGCCCGCGTTTCGCCTCGGCGGCCCATCTGTTGCGCTGGTTCGAGGGCACCCGATCTTGACCGGTTCTCTCCTGGGTCCTGTCGGTGGCCCTGATCCCAGTCTCGGACTTCGCTCTGCTCCACCCGGGCTCCTTCGCGGACACTGTCTCCGCGCGTGTGGCTGTGGGCCGAGCTGCACGATCACTGACAGGTGCTGCACCACGGAGCATCCCTTCCCTCCAACGTGCAGGTACCCAAAAAGAACTGTGACCTCAGCTCACCTCCCTCTCTGGCTGCGGGGTCCTTTGCAATACACCTGGGTTTATTTTCGTCTGTGTGTGTGGCGCCGTCTTTAAGTGGAACTGTTTAAGTGTTTGTTCATTGTAAATCTTGCCTCTATATTCCGCAATAAGTCTGATCTGAGTCCTTTTGTAAGTTGATTGTAAATACAGCATTATTAGAAATGTTCCCAGTTCATTTTCGTCTATTCCTTCATTGGTCCAGCATGGTTCGGATCTGAGTTTAGCCGAGTTTTTCTACCCGATAATCTGTTCATCCTCGCCGGTACGTTCTTGGCGGGTCCGCTCGGCTGCATCCGAACCGGAAAGGTAGTTAGTAGAGTGATCCGGCTCGGGCAAGATGTACCGAGGGCGTGGTTCCCCTGAAGACGACACCTTGTGGTTAATTAGGTAAATTGGTTCTTGACAAAAAGACGCTACGCAACGCGGTGGAGGTATTGGCGTCCACGGTTGGGTAAGTGACTCGCCGCCTCACGGGATTATCCGTGAGCGATGGCCTTCAATTCTGGTCGTCTGAATGGAGACGACGTAACATTCCCCACCTCGCGCTCGTTCTCGCCACCGGTCCCCGGCCCGCAACAATAAATATATATATATATATATATATATATATATATATATATATATATATATATATATATATATATATATATATATATATATATATATATACATACTAGTAGTAATGCCCGGCGTTGCTCGGGCTAGCAATAAAGCCTGGTGTTGCCCGGGCTTTCTTTCAAATTTCCTGAATAGCTGTTAGCGGTTAGGGTTAGTGTTAGGGTAGCTAACCCTTACACTAACCATAACCCTAACCCTAACAGCTTGACGTTGCGGAGGTAAACAGCGCCCGGGGCAAAGTGGAAATTTGCGTCCCCCGTAGGCCTTAAACTTGAGTGGATTTGAATGGAAAATCCCATAAGGGATATCGATTTATCGATTTTTTTTTTTTTAGAATATCGGAAGTGTTATGGAAAAAAAATTTATAGCCAATGACCGAAGTTTGACCAAAAGCCATAATCGTACCAAATTTGAATGGAATCCATTGGAGTTTGTGAAAATGCATCAAAACGAATTTTGAGGGGCCTCTTAAGGAAGACAATAATATCATTAGTATATGTGCCAAATCTTGTTTCATTTCATGCAGTAACAAAAATCTGATGGTGGAACAAAGAAAGGGGCGTGGCGAAATATTAATATATGTATATATAAATGTATATATATATGTATATATATATATATATATGTATATGTATATGTATATGTATATGTATATATATATGTATATATATATATATGTATATATGTATATATGTATATATGTATATATATATATATATATATATGTATATATATATATATATATATATATATATATATATATATATATATATATATACATATATATTCTTGAACACGAGATAACGCCTGCAAACCCACTCTTCTATCCCTTCAATGACGTCTCTCTCCCTTACCCATTCATATACTCTAAGGATTCTAAGGAAATTATGCACAGGAAGAGGCCATTCGGCCCATCATGCCTACACCACACCAATAACAGATTTTATAAATCCATCAATACCCCTTCCATTCATGTGCCGCCTTTGGCTACTGCATTGGTACTCATTTCGCCGACCTCAGAAGGATGACAGGCTGAGTCAACCCCCTGGTATTAATTCAGAGGCCAACGGGGCTTGAACTCAGGACCATAGGATCCCAAGCCACTACCCTAACCGCTAAACCAATACCGACACCAACACCCCTGTACCTTTTCATCCACTTCCTCCTTTACCCACTTCCCCTTCTATTTTTCCTCCATCTACCTATTCAGGTAGTCCACCAAATTCTCTGGCTTGTTCCTGACTCTACTTCAAGTTGAGCTATTTCATTTATTCTGTGACGCCATCCACTTTCATCAAGTCGATGGCTGGGTGGTGACGGTCATAAAAATTAACATGAAGTTAAGAAATGGCAATAAAAAACTCGAAGGGCACTCGGTAGAGCACAAACTTCCACCACGTAATGCCTGGTCCATGAGAACATATCGGGCCCAACAAATTTTTGAAATATTATGCGATACAGTACTATTGTTGCAGGGCCGGGTATCGGCTGCGTGCACGACCGCGAGATGGAGCAGTAGAGTCGGCTCGACCGATCGTCCGACCCCCACCCCGCGCCCACCGATCGTGGCTGCCGCGGGCTGCAAAGCAGCCCGCAAAATTGTACATGTTGGCAGTTTCACCCAAGTCATTTTAAAACCCAGGGAAAACCCTGTTATACAGTTTCCGACTTAATTGACTGGTGCCACAAATACATACGCACACACCCAAAAGAATCGGACCAAAATGGTCTTTATTGAAGCCTGTCTCGGACCTGTCCGCCTCGTGTGGTCTTCAAGGACCAGGTCCTTGGTGCAGAACTGGACCCCCAGCACGATACAGACGCCCTCATGTCCGGGTTTCAGGCGAACGGAAGTCGGCAGGGCGAAGGCTGGCAGGAGAAGACCTTCCGTTGCACGGACCACTCCGTGCATAGACACTTTCGCACTCCGCCACCTTGCGTGCAGATGCTCACTTCTTGCCAGAACTCTCAGAACCCATGCACGCACTTCTTGCCAGAACCAGAACCCTCCCTGCGTGCAGACCGCGCCTATAATTATACCCCCTCTTCAAGGGGGGGGGGCCTCCTCGCGACCCTCCCTCTCACTGGCTGATTTTGGCGCGCAAATCGCTCTTCGTGTCTCTCACTGGTCAAAACGGGCGGCAAGCTCCTTGGTTGGCCCGGGGGCATGGTGACGTCACGCGGAGCCCTTTCCTCCTGTCGCGGGATCTGATTGGCTGGGGCCGAACACGCTATCTGGCTAAGGCGGAGCCAACCTGAGGTGCTGAGCTTCCTGGTTGGACAAGGAGACCCGCCCCTGCCCTTCTGGGTGGAGTCTCGATCTGAGGTGAAGGAAATCTCCACCCCCGTACGTGATCGAACACACGCAGACAATGGCGTCGAGCAGAGCGAGGGGAAGATGACGCTGGCGTTGATGGTGGTGTAAAAATAAACAAAAAGAAAACCTGACTATTAAAATAACTCCACAGCGCAGGAACATTTAATTACCCGTTAGACAAGGGTCGGGACCCTCACTGGCAACATGTACTTACCGATATAACTGATCTATAGGACCTGTATGTTGTGTGCTCATGGCTTCCAGATTCACAACACCATATCAGTTTTTGTCCCTATCTCTCAATGGTGAAGAATCACTTTAAAAATTATTTGGATTTGGCTCTTCACCAAAATTGAATCAATTCGTCCTTGTCACACACCCATCGTATGCACCAAGTTTCAACCGAATCCATTCACAACTTTTTGAGATGTCATGCTACATATCATTTGAGCCCAATCTCTCAATTGTGAAGAATCACTTTAAAATTCTAGTAGTCAGATCCAGATCTTCACCAAAATCGAATCAGTTCATCCTTGTCACACACCAAACCTGTCCACAAAATTTCATCCGGATCCGTACACAACTTTTTGAGATATCCTGCACACAAACAAACAGACAGAAAGGGGTGAAAACATAACCCCCTTCACCTTCAGTGGCAGAGGTAAAAACATAGCAATATAGAAATTGAGTAATAGCATTGTATCTATGGGTGAACAGGATGGCCAAGAGGTACACACACTCACCTCCAAGCTGTCTCACCTTGGTTTGAATCTCGGACCAGCTATAAACTGTTGTGTGTGAGTGTGCATGTGTGTCATTGGGGGGAGAGGGGGGTGGTGGGATTAATATAGCCGAGTGATGATGCCATTATTACATGTTCAGCGTAAGGGTGAAATTGATGGATCTTGTGTCGAAGTTAGTTTAGGAGATGATAATTGTGTTCCCCTCTCCCCTCCATAAGTGTCAAAGCCCCCACTTACCTCCTCTCTCCTTGACTCATTTCTTTGCCATCTGTCTACATGTTTTTTTTTTTTTTTAATGATGAAATGTTGGCCCACCTCCGCATGCCAAGTGGTTCCCCCCCTCAGAGGATAATATGGTGCACCTTGCGGTGGCGCGCTGAGATAAAAACTGCCAGGACTTACTAGTAGCGGCCCAAAGGTTCATGGGGAGAGCCAATGAGGACACAATTTTGGGGTGAGTAAGTGTTGAGGGGTGGCGTGCTGGGCGTACAAAAGCATGGCAACGTTCAGAGTGTAGTGTAGTGTAGTGCAGTTCGGTAAGAGGACCAGTTCAGTACGTGAGCAGTTCAGCACAGCACAGTAGAGTTTGTGAGAGGGGTGAAGCACAGTGGTACAACTGGCGGCAGCTCGGGCAAGTGGCCCAATAAAGATAGAAGGACCAGATACAAGTACACCCAAGCGGATCCATGAAGCCGGGACGCGGTCTGCCAGGCATGTCTCGTTCCCAAGGGGGAAAGCCCACCATCTTGCTCTCCCTTACTCTTACCTGCAACTCCTGAACTTCGTGCAAACTTCGTGTGAGAGAAGGTTCTCTCGCTCTCCAGTAGTGTTCATTCCTTATCTGTCTTTCTAATTCTTGTGTGAATGAGTGGGCAAGACGAACGGCACAAGCTGCCGAGATATCATGGGCGTATGGGGATTAAGCCTAAAACCCCAAAAAAATTTGTTTCCGGAAACCCGACCTACCCCAATAATTCCTGCCAACCCCAATATATATATATATATATATATATATATATATATATATATATATATATATATATATATATATATATATATATATATATATATATATATACTTTACACTCGTTTCAAAGTCAATAATTTGAACACTTTGGAAAATAGGTTTGAAATAACGATTGTATTCAATTCTCTTGTCATTAAAGATGCTATAGCAATACAGATCATGTTTGTCATGGAATCGGTTCCACCGGAAATGCGACGACAATGTCCAAGATCAAAAACTGTGAGTCACAACTTAATGAAATCATGTCAATATCGGGTGTGTCCTCCATGGGCGTTCACAACTGCGATACAACATCTCCTCATGGATTGGATGATGCGTCTGAACACAGCTTGGGGAATGCGCCGCCATATTTGTACCAACATGGCACCAAGCCCCTGCAAGTTCTGTGGAGGGTTCCTTACTTGATGGAGCCGCCTGCCTAACACATCCCACACATGCTCTATGGGGTTGAGTTCAGGAGATCTTGAGGGCCACTCCATGACATTGATGCCAGCGTCCCTGAGGAAATTCGTTGTTAAATTGGCCATATGAGGTCTGGCGTTATCCTGTTGGAAAGTCAGACCTGGGCCATGAGCTGCCATGAATGGTAAAAGCTCTGGAACGAGCACCTGATCCCTGTATGCTGCCGCATTAAGGTTTCCCTGGATGACAATGAGTCGGGATCGAGCATGACCGTTGATACCACCCCAAACCATAACGCTACCGCCCCCAAAGTGATCCACTTCCTGTACGCAACACTGGGCATTGCGTTCTCGTCTTCTCCACACTCTAACCCTTCCATCAGCAAAAGTTAGTGTGAACCTTGATTTGTCACTAAACACAACCCTAGTCCAATCTCGCTGGGTCCATCTCAGGTGCCGTCGTGCCCAAAGAAGACGTTGGCGTCGATGGAAACGGGTTAGGATTGGTCCACGATATGGCCGCCGTGCATGAAGACGAGCAGAGCGCAGGCGATTTCGAATGGTTTGGGCAGTCACTCGACCTCCAAACAATTCATTCCCAGTGGATGTGGCAGTGATAAACCGATTACGCAAATGATGTAAGACAATCTGTCGGTCTTCTGCGCATGACGTAACACGTGGTCGACCAGGACGGGGGCGGTCAGCTGTGGTGCCAGTTTGATGGAGACGTGTCTGGAGGTTATGGATGGTCTGTCGACTGCATCCCATAACCCTCGCAACGTCTGACGGATGTTCCCGTATTCAGCATGCCAATGGCACATTCACGCTGAATGTTTGACAGTCGTGGCATTGCAAATTAACAAATAATTAACCATAAAACCTTGTTTTTCTGAGATGATACTCTCCTCTGCTACCTTGAGATCAATTGCAGGTGTATCAATAGGCCACGTGACTTGTGTCACGTGGAAACGTGATTTTATCGTGCAGTGCTCTGTTACGTGCTACGTCGGCCCGACCAGTAGAATTAATGCGTGAAGTAATGCCCTCGACAATGCCTTTAACCATAATCACAACAAGAACTCTTTCAAGAAAATTTTCTAAACACTATTTGACAAATAATGAGTGTCAAGTTTTTATTTTGGCTGAGTATATATATATATATATATATATATATATATATATATATATATATATATATATATATATATATATATATATATATATATATGTATATGTATATATATATATATGTATATATATATATATATATATATATATATATATATATATATATATATATATATATATATATATATATTCTTCTTCTTCTTTCAGCTGCTCCCGTTAGGGGTTGCCACAGCGGATCATCCGTATGATCCGCATAGTGATTTGGCACATGTTTTACGCCGGATGCCCTTCCTGACGCAACCCTGGTCGCCTCTTACGACACAGGGATAGTATATATATATATTTTGTGTGGGTCAACTTCCGGGCGGTCATTTTATATCCGCAATGCATGGTATTACTCTGTGGTCTCAACAGAGACAATCAGCAGCTGTTTATTTCAGTTAAGATCAGGTCAGGTATTGGAGCATGCACCGGAGCAGCTGCGTCCACTCCAAGGGCCTCTGCCTGGCCGTCCCCCAGGCAGATGCCTGGCCCATCCCCATCTCTCCAAGATGCCGATCAACCTGCCGCAACCTCAAGGCAAGTGGTCTTTGAGAAATTGTTGTGGCCTGTTCCAAGTCAAGGCATGGTTGAGCAGGCCAAAAGGCATGGCGTCTTCAGAACCCATCAAGATAACCTGGGATACGCCTTAAGACCCCAGAGAGTGAGGTGGCTGAGGATCGCCTGATTAAGAATATGATTAAATAAGGCCGTTAATTATCTTCAAAACGGGTGCTTTTACCCAAACACCCAATTTTCACTCTTGCACTTCCTTGGGGTTCCCTTTGTGTGCATGCAAAGTTTCAGGCTGCTCGGTTTCATGGTTTTGGAGATCTGGAGCGCTGCCGCGCGCGCGCGCACACACACACACACACACACACACACACACACACACACACACACACACACACACACACACACACACACACACACACACACACACACACACACACACACACACTTATTAGTATGGATGAATGGGGTCAGGGGGGAGAGGGCTGATAAATTACATCACACTGATGCCAACATGCACTTTGAAATAACTATTATAACCTAAACCCATTTACCCATGAAGCCAAGCCTGGTGTTGGCTTAGTGGTTAGGCTGGCGGCTTAGGATCCTAGGGTCCTGAGTTCAAGCCCCGTTGGCCGCTGAATTAAAATACACCAGGAGGTTGACTCAGCCTGTCATCCTTCCGAGGTCGGCAAAATGAGCACCAGTGTACTGGTAAGGGGGACACTGCATCAGCGGCATAGCCGCATCCCAACCAATGATGCAACCAGCAGCCACAGGCTGCACTCAATAGAGAGAAACCCATGAAACCAGATCTGTAAATATTGTTATGTTTGTGGGGTCGATGGAGGAATTTCATCGGAAAAATAGGATTGTATAGAGTTGCTTGGTCTATGGACATGTAGGAGACATCTCGATGTAAATTAAGATGGGAAACTGGCAGCTTACGTGTCAACACGAGGGCGTTGCTGTGTTAATTAGGTAGGGATTAAGGATATTTTCCCCCAGTATGTGATTGCCCCCTGTGACCTTTTCATATATTTTTGTATTTCAAGACTGGCGATAAAAAGGGATCACATTCTTAAAACGACAACAACCGAGCTGCACGTCCAAGCAGGCAGAAAGCCCCGCCTCAAGGGGTGACTGCTAACAAACCACGCCCCCAGAGTAGATGATTAATGGACGTTGCATTAGTAAGAGGAGGAAGAACGCGTCTCTGGGAGGAAAAACGGGGGAGCCTCCCATTGCAGGAGGAGAGAAAATAAGTCACAGTTTTGTGGTGAGCGGACCCAGTATGGGATGGAATCGGTGGTCGGAACGCGTCCAGAGAGAAGAGACAAGCGAGTGAGATAGTTCGGCGGAGACGGGAGGATTGAGACTGGATCGGTGTTCTGAGAGGAGAATGAGGACACAGTTGTGGGAGGATGCGATCAAGTAAGGGGTTCTTGCTGGCTGGCTATATCTGGACACTGCAAAATACAGCAACACAATTCTTGTGTTGTGTTGTGAATTTGCCCGTGTGATGGAGCAAGACACTAGTCATTGACTGTTGGGCTGCATCGTGTGAGACATCCTTCAAAGCCTCATGTTTTGCCATTCTGGGCGAGCGAACCCGGAATTCTGCAGAGGAGCGGCGTAGACCACCCCAATCGTGAGGCAGAACATTCACAACGGCTTGTGGGCTCTCTTGACGAAGGTACCATCCACACAAATTACTTCCCATACACTTCCCACAAGGAGAGCGGCTTGGTGCCTTTTTGGGCTTAGTTTCCCGCCATGCAGGACGATGCGGCTCTACCCCAAAGCTCATAAAAGATCACATCTGGACATGAAGCTAAGTGTCAGAATAAAGGAGGGATTTTTCTTTTGCTTTATCTTCCCCCCTTGTCCGTTTTTGTGTCTGAGTGCGGAGGTGCCTCCAATAGGAACTTATATTTGCGTTACCTCACGTCTTGATTTACTTCCATTACAACTGTTTGATTTTCTGTTTATTAAATCATTATTTATTTAATTTGCTGGTGTCAGTGTATCTCTTGTGGATTCGAGATAAACTCCCTTGTGCTGTGCATCCATCTGCTCCGTCCTTGTCATTGTTCTTTGCTGCGCACGTGCACCATAATCTCCAAGAATCTCTGGTGTAAGCCTCCAAGGGAGAATCGTTTGGCTATCCATCCAGGTAAGGGCAAACCTTCTGGGCATGACAATATACTGTCAGACCCCGACATTTGCGGTTTCGCCATACACCGATCCCGCGTGTTCGCGCTTCATAAAATGTGACCTGTTTCTGCATTTGTGGCCCTGTTCTTTGTGTATGCACAGGTTGTTTGCATTTTGGCAGGCATATTTGTGGTTTTCCCATGGGATTTTTGATTTTCCATTATGAATCACGAACTGCCAGGAACCTATCCCCATTTTTACCTCCGCCACCAAAGGTGGATGGAGGTTATGTTTTCACCCCTGTATGTGTCTGTTTGTTTGTTTGTGAACAAAATATCTCAAAAAGTTGAGGACAGATTCAGACGAAATTTGGTGGAGAGCTTGGGTATGTGACATCGCCGAAACGGTTAGATTTTGGTAAAGGTCCGAATCTGGATCTGGATCTGGATCCGAGAAGTTTTTAAGTGATTTTTCACCATTGAGAGATAGGACCAAAAACGACATATATAGTAGGGTATTTCAAAAAGTTGTGGATGGATTCAGATGAAACTTGGTGGATGAGTTGGTTTGGTGACGAGTACAAGCTGATAAAAAAAAATTATTTCAGGTCTGAATCCAGATCCAGCCTATCATACTGGCGGGGGTATGTGTTCTACCAAGTACCCTTCTAGTTCCCATTGAAACAATGCCCAGGCATTCGCGGAATCAACATTTGTGGAATTTTTCAGGAACGTATCCCCCACAAGTGTCATCCTCCGACAGTATATATTGTTACAGGCCGTGGTTTGAGGCTCGTCACGACTGGAAACACTCGAGTTCCTCCCGAATTCCCATTGCAGAGGCCACCAGCCACGGATAACTCCGTGGCTCGGCGGGTTGCTAATCACCCATGAACTCCCGATTGTTACCGCCAATCCTGGCAGGGTTATCACTACTTCGCATGTTACCTTACCTTTGGACAACTGCACCAAGGGGGTTTCGTGCTGTCGGTACAAATTCGGATTACTGCCGAATGACAGTGAGTGTACGCTGTCTCAGAAGAGCAAATCACATGGGATAGAACTTCCTGGCAAACACTACGTGCGGACTGTACTTGACCAATGGAGGAAAAGACACGACGAGCTTGGTACATTTACAATAACAAACAATTTATTATTAAAAGGGTGATGAAAGGTATGTGTACAAGCAAGGGTTTTATCACAAGGTACAAGCAAGGGTGAGGTGCGGCAAAATAAATACAGTTATTTACAAGAGAGGACACAGTGCAAAGCTCACCCGTTCTAATACCTCTACAATCTTAACTTATGTTCCCTTGACAGGTGCCACTAGAACACTCCCGAGGAAAGTGAGAAAGCAAGGAAGATGAGAGAAAGTATGAGGTGTTTGCAACCTCTCGATTACCAGGCATGGCTGCCGAACATGCGCAGCCATTCGCTGAGGAGAGGGAAAGAGGAGAAATACTGTGGTGCCTTTGGTGCATTGTCTGAGGAGGTGCAAGAGAGGTGCAGAGAAGAATCTGTAAAAGGTGCATATCAGTGGGGCCGTCCTGAAGGGGACAACCATTTGAGACTTTCCCAGGTAATCGCTGATGCTCCTTTTATGAATATGAGTCCGCAGCAAACAAGATGGAAAGAAATAAGGAGAACGTGTGAAATGAAAGTCTGTAAGTGTTTGGTGTTTTTGGCTTGTCCCTATGACTGTGCTCGATCTGGATCTCTTGCTTGCTAAGCTCTCCGCTCCGTGAGCTCCGTTCCGCCCTGCTCCAAATAATTAGTGCTATTCTGTTCCACTGTTCCATTCCTCCTCTCGCCACCAGGCGTTACAGTAGAGCACAACATAACAGTGACACTCCAGGTTGGAGAGCGGATTTAGCATTATGAATCAATCACATATTAGTCCTGGCCAAAAATATTGGCACCCTTGCACTTTTTTCACATATTGCACCATTTCCTCCAGAAAATTGTTGAAATTAAAAAATCTTTTGGTATCCACAAATGTATTTCTTTAGTTTGCAGTGGAACAAAACAATAAAAGCTGAAAAATAATTTAAAATCTTAGCTTATGCCACACAGAAATCCTAAAATGGCCCAGACAATATTATTGGCACCTTTGAGAAGTTGTAAGAAATTATTAGATTACAAACAGGTGATTCTCCTTTACTTTGGAATTGAACTTACCTGTGGTGAGTTGCAGGTACCTGCACTATAAAAATCACTCGTTCAATCAGTTTGAATAGAGAAAAGAAGTCATTCTGCTGTTTTGTGTCACTGTGTGTACCGCAACGAACATTGAGAAAAGAAATAAAACCAGAGAATTGTCTGAGGAGGCCACACACAAGATTGTAGCCAAGTATGGACAATCTCAAGGCTACAAGTCCATCTCCAGAGACCTTGATCTTCCTGTCTCCACTGTCCGCAATGTTATCAGGAAGTTTAAGGCCCATGGTACTGTAGCCAACCTCCCTGGATGTGGCTGCAACAGAAAACTTGATCAAAGATTGCAGTGAAGGATTGTTTTAATGGTGGAGAAAGCACCTTGATCAACTGCCAAACAGATTCAAGCTGACCTTCAGACACAAGGTACGACAGTTTCAATTCGCACCATCCGTCGCCAACTCAATGAAAGGGGATTCTATGGAAGGAGACCCAGGAGGACCCCACTGCTGAGAAAGAGCGACAAGAAAGCCCAACTGAAGTTTGCCAAAACACATCTGAACAAGCCAAAATCCTTCTGGGACAATGTCATGTGGACAGATGAGACCAAATTAGAGCTTTTTAGTAAAGCACATCATCAATATGTTTACACAAAACAAAATGAAGCCTTCAAAGAAAAGAACATCTTCCCTACAGTGAAATATGGAGGAGGTTCAGTGATGTTTTCGGGTTGCTGTGCTGCCCCTGGCACTGAGTGTCTTGAACGTGTGCATGGCATCATGAAATCAGGAATTACCAAGGCATTTTGGAGCGCAATGTTCAACCCAGTATCAGAAAGCTGGATCTCCGTTGCGGGTCATGGGTCTTGCAGGACAATGACCCGAACACACTTCAAAAAGCACCCAGGAATGATTCAAGACAAAACGCTGGACTGTTTTGAAGTGGCCAGCAATGAGTCCAGATCTAAATTCCATTGAACACCTGTGGGGAGATCTGAAAACAGCAGTTTGGAGAAGGTAACCTTCAAATTTGGGAGAACTGGAGCAACTTGCACAAGAAGAGTGGGTCAAACTGTCAGTGGAGGGGTGTGGGAAGCTCATTCATGGCTATAGGAAGTGTTTGTCTGCAGGTATTTTGTCCAAAGGCTGTACTACCAAATATTAATTCAAGGGTGTCAATAATTTTGTCAATGCCATTTCTTTATATTTTTTTGATTTTTAAGGATATATTGTTACGAATTTGGAAGCTGACTGCACACAACAGCCAGAGTCCTTATAGCTCAGTTATATCGGTAAGTGTGTGTTTCTAGTTCGGGTCCCATCCCTAGTCTAATGGGAATTAAATGTACGTGCGCTGCAGAGTTATTTTGATAGATAGGATTTTTACATTTTACATCATCTACAACAACAACAACAACAACAACACTGCTCTCGGCATTCTCCGTGCGCTCGCTGGCATGCGGCCATGTCTGGAATTCCATGCCCCAGGCGGTGTGCATTTCGGTCTGGATTTCGCACCGTATATGGTCACAAAGCGTTTCGCTTCAGCTGCACACCAAATAAGGGTATGCGTCATTTTCCGCCCAATGGGCGACGAGCAGACCAGAGTCGGGGCGGTCCTTGGCAAGAAGGCGGAGCCGCGACACGCCGTCCACCCACTGGGAGCAGGCCACGGGGACGGACGGGCCCCAAAAAGAAAAGCGACAAAGAAGAAGCAACAAATGTTTGCGATGAGTCTGCTCGAGTGTGCGTCTCTGTGTCGTCTGCTCGAGTGCGCGTCTCTGTCCGGGCCTGCGGCTGACTGCATCGCGCGGATCCGAGGCGTCTCGTCTGGCGCATTGCTGCGGGCGGTCGACCATATCAACTCGGGAGATCATCTCGTGTCGCCTGCCTGCGAGCCGGAGGAGCTTGCCAATGCCCGACGCTACCTTCCGTACCTGGTGCTTGGAGCGGCCTCGTGTTGCGGGTTCAAGTCCCGTTACTCCAAGATCATCGAGAACCACACGAGGTGGACAGGTCCAAGCTAGCTTCTCTTCCCTCAGCCCATCTTCCCTCCGAGCTGACGGGGACAATAAAGACCTCGAGGTCCATCTCTTTCTGGGCATTTGTGTGTGCTTGTGTGTCCTTGGGCCCCGTCTATAAGTAACAACTGTGAAAGTGCGTTCTTTGCTCATTGTACATTGCATTTCTTATAGTCGTGATAACTCTGTGCTTTGTGTGCTTCCCCTCCCCGATTATTGTAAAATAAATACCCCTATTGTTGCATGTACCAGCTCGTTTCTGTGCTTCTTCCATTGGCTCAGCACGGTGCGTTTTGGGAAATTGGGAGACGGTAAATTGTGTATTTGGACCGATGGGTCTTGGTAACCATCCGCTCGGGTTACGCACGGTTCGAGCACGGTAACGGCTCGTCCCGCTCGAGCTCCGTCGAGGGTATGAATTCACTAGTAACTTTGCCGCGTGGGTTTTTAGGTATATTGAAGTTTGGCAATTAACCCTATCCCACGCGGTCGAATTATTGGTGATTCACGGTCCTGTAAGGGACCCGTGCCTTTCAGAGTTCTCCGAGAAGCACGATCTCGATTCCGGGTGATCGCTGGAGCCGACTCTACTGCTCCACCTCGCGGTCATGCTCGCCGCCAACACCCGGCCCCACAACAATATTAAGTTCTAACTCAAAAACAAACGTTCTGTAATATTAACATTGAAATAAAGAATTGTTGAGACCAAATACTTTCGTCATTTTCAACTTATTCTTGGAAATTTTTTTGGGTTATTTGAAAAAGTGCAAAAGTGCCAAAAAAAATTGGCCATGACTGTAGCATGATGTTTCAAAAATTTCTTCACCCTGATACGTTCTCCTGGATCAGGCGCTGTGTGGTGGAGGTATGCACACTACCGAGTGGCCGTTCTCAATTTTGTTTTGAAATTAAAACCCTGGTAAATCCCCAACAACAAACAGGATTCAAATGAATCATAAATGTACGGCTGGGAAGCATGAAAATGGGAGAGGTGAGGTAGAAGTGAGCACAAAAAGGGGATGGGATGGGATGTGAGGTGTGGTGAGATGAGATGGAAGCCAGATATGATGGGGGTTTGAAAGGGAAGAGGTTGGGAGTGAAATCCAGCAAAAAGGGAGGTGAGGAGGAAATCAGCAAAAATTGTGGAGGGAGGGTGAAGCCAGATAAAATGAGGGGGGTGGCTGGAGTGGAGGTGGGAGCCAGAATAAAGGGGATTGGAGAGTATAGGTGGAGGCCATAAAAAAGGGATGGGGAGGGGGCAGTGGAGATGTAATCCAGAAAGGGGGGTGGGTGGAGATGGAGTCTCAAAAAATGGGCGAGGGTTTGGGTGGACGTGGGGGTGAGGGAAATGTGGTGGATGCCAAACGCATGCAGGAGTGCAGCAAAGCTACCCCACAAAAAACAATGGCACAACAGCGTGGGAAGGACACACTTGTGAATAATCATAAACATGTGGGCAGGAAGGAAGAGGGTGACTAATCGCACACAGCAGGCAGCAATGTGAATTTGATCATATATACAAATATAACCACTTGCAAACTGACAATTTTATGTACTAACTAAAATGAGAAGACGAAACAATCACTTTATTTTGATGTGTCTCATGTACTCTGATATGTCTTGCACTGTTAACAATACACTTTCATCATGGGTTATGTATGCTTCCGCATGGTTATTGCATGGTCTGTGTCTCCACTCTCATAGTTTCTTGTCACTCTGTGTCATATCAATGATATCCAACTTTTTTGAAATCATGGCACTTGTCACTCACAGCCCTTCAACAGTGTATGATTTATCTTCCCTCAATCTATTAATTCCATGAGGAAGAATTCTTGCTCTTGTCTTACTGTGAATGAGAATACATGTTGATGTAAATGGTTGTCATAGCATTTGAAAGAGGTACGACTCGCTGTCTTGCTTATCAAGATATGTGAATTGTTTTGGTATACCAAGGTCATCACCAAGGCCTAAATTTATGTTTTCATTTCTAATTCTCCGCTAAACTGCCAGTCAGAGAGCCCTCGTGCAGATTTTCACGATACTGAACATGTGACCAGAACGAAGGACCTTGACTAATAAAATGGAATCGTTTTTATTTATATGGTTTGAAACTACTGAACTTAATCCTTTGAATCAGTATTATTGATTTTGCTGTAGCACCTTGAGTATTCTCATTAATATGAAACATTTATATGCATGCATGCATACAGTGAATCCCGCTCTCATGGCCACCTTGTTACAGCAACAAAAGAAAATCTATGTTCACAATGCTTCAGCAAATGACCACCGAAGACCACACAACCAGTATTGCTGATTGGGTGGTCTTCATTTAAAGATTGAAAGATCACCCAGCCAGTGATACTTATTTTCATCTTGAGGTTGCTGTGTAACCTCGATTAAGTGACCGTGGAAGGATGGGGGGAGACGTCTGCCTCTGGTCATTAATTTTCCCTCATATGATTTTAAGGTTAACAGACAAATTATCCTTGATGAGAGCCAAGATGACCGCAAAGTATTCATTTGACAAGGAACAAAGTTGTTGAACTGTCAGATAAGCTTAAAAAAAGAGTGCACACAAAACATTAGGAGTATTTCGGGGCAGACAAAACTAAACTTAACATTCGCAAAAAAACACAAGCACAACTTTAAGTGGCGTCTCAAACAACGTATTCATTCATTGGTAAAGGCACATGAGAGGAAAGGGAAATGATGACTCGAGTTGCCTGTGCTGGTTGTAGTTTTCAGACGCAACTGCCAGGCAGATGATCTAAACTGTTGATTGATTGTTGAAGGAAAAGGCGTTCACTGACTACAAGCACACAAGCCTATGATTTGGACATCACAACATTTCCAGCTTCTAAAAGATGGCTGGAATACATTTTGAGAAGACACAGCATAGTGTTCAAGAAGAAAAGTGCTGATCAGAGAGGAGGTATCAATGATTTTGTAGTCGACTGGAAACCAAAGTTGTCAGAACTCTGCAGCAATCATGTTCCTCGTGACATTTTTCATATGCTGTTCTTCCGTGACATTAACAGGGATACGTTTGATGTGAAAGGAGATTATTGTGTTTGTGGTAAATGTTCCAAACAGGTTAACAGTGTGTCAGTTTAATAGATGAAATGTTTATGGATGCTCATGATAGGTGAGCCAAAGAAGCTGTGCTGTTTTAGAAAGGTTGACTTTTAAAAATTTTGCCAGTGATGACTGCTTTAAAACTTTGCCAGTTCTTCATTTTTTTATATTTTTTTTTGAAGGAGTAACTTTAAGATTTGAACATAAAATGCAACATAAACTCCAGCATGTGTGGCTATTTGTTTAAAATTCTCCTTTCCACCTGAAGTTAACGAAGAATGTGACATCGGTTCTTCCTGGTGAACACATCATCAAAATCACAGCTGATTGATCAGGGCATTATTCGAAAGGCAAAAATGAAGTTTATGAGGTGGCAGCTACAATATCTACTTATGAGAGATGGAGAATGGCAAAAAATCTGGTCCAGTGAAGTTCTCGAACATATTGATTATTGAGGCCATTTTCCAGATTTGCCGCCTTCTTCGTTTTCTCGTCCTCTTCCCTTTTAGAAGGGGTGAGGACCCGGACACCAAGCTTCTGCCCTGCCTTGATCACAATACTCCTCCACTTATCCCTCTCCTCAACCAACTCTCTCCCCTCTCCAACCACTCTGACCTTACTGATATCCCTCCTCACCCAATCTTCCCATCTCAACCGTGATCTATCTCTTTTCCTCCTACCTCGCTCCCTCAACCTATCCTCTCTCTTTGCCATTCTCTCTTTCCTCATCTCCACCAAGTATCCATCCCATCTCAGCTGGCATTTAACCATTCTCCCTGTCAAGCTCATCTGCACACCATTCTCCTCTCAGTTCATCCATTCTCCTTCAATCCTACCTCTTCACTCTGGCAATCCACCTGACCCAGTTGTTCACGCAAACCTGTTGCCTCTGTTGGTGTCTCTGTCAGTGTCACCATTTCTAGACCGTAAAGGTAGGCTGGTGTTACACATGACATCACAACCTTCCCTTTCAATTTCCTCTATCTTTGCCATTCATCCTTCCACCCTCCTACATGCATTTGTGCCAACCTGAATCCTCCTCCGCACCTCTACCTTCCGTCTTACCATCCTCGGTCACTGTTACCCCCAGATACTCAAATCTATTTTCCAGTCTGATCTCCTTCCTCTCGAACCTGATATTAATTTATTTTCTCTGCTGCCCAACCCACATCACCTCAGTTTTCTTCATATTCATCTTCAGCCCATGTTCTTCAAATGCCTTCTTCGACTCTCACAGTACTTCCTGCATCTCCTGCCTCTTCTCCACCACAACAGCTAAATTGTTCGCATACAACATCCTCCCATGAATACCCCTCATGTTTACCTTCCTGCTTACCAGCTCCATCACCATGAAAAACATAAGTGGGCTGAAAAAGCTTTCCTGCCTCAAACCTATGTTCACGCTGAACTCCTCTGACATCCTTGGACCAACCAAAACGTTTCCCGATGTTCCCTTGTACATCCCTTCCACCAATCTAACTTCTGATTCTGGCACTCCCAACCAACTCGGTGTCGCCATCACCATCTCTCTCGGGACAGTGTCGTGTCGTAGGCCTACTCCAGGTCCCCAAATCCCAATGCCATTTTACCTTGCACCTCCAACATCTTCTCCACCAGCTGTCTCAGTGTGAACATCCCATACGTTGTTCCCCAACCCTTTATAAACCCCTGATGCTCTTCTCAGATCTCCATCTCCACACTGCTCCTGTCCAGAATCCTCCCCAGCACCTTCATGGCATGACTTCGGAGCGTAATGCCCCTGTACTTCCCCGGATCTTGAACATCTTTCTTCCCCTTCCATATTAGCACAATTAACCCTGTCCTTCAATACTCCAGAAGTGAACCCTCTCTCATACATACATTCAACAGCCTCTTCGTCCAACCGACTCCGACTTCTCCCGCTGCATGCCTGGCGCTCTTCCCTTCTTCATCCTCTTTGCCCTCTACATAACACAGCAGCTCCAGCTCTCTGTTGCTTCTTCACCGGTTCAGCAGCTCCTTGAAATATCCTTCCCACACATTCAATACTGCCCACCCCCCCCCCCCATCACTAGCCTCCCGCCACCATCCTTAATCACCGCTCGCCCACCCCTTCGTGTCCTCACTGTCTTCATCCCTGTCATGCGCCAATTTATAGATCATCTTCCCACCATCCTTTTCCAACTTCTTGCACACCACCTCTTCCATATCATTCCTCACACCTTATCCACAGCTCTACTTGCTGCTTTATTGTTGTTGTTGTTGCCAGACAGATGCAGCATCCCTGCATCTGGTTGCCTCACTCTATCCTTGATCTTCTGTATCCTCTTCCAAGCTTCCTTTTCATCACTTGCCTTCACTATTTCCTACGATCACCATACCTGGTTTCTATCCTTCGAAGATGCATCCTTTCATGACATCCTTCCACACAAAACTTCTGCAATTGCTATAAACACCTCTCCGTACTTCTTCCACTCCTCCTCCAAACCTTCTGCTCCTTCGCTAAGTTGCTCATACCTGGCCCTCATCCTCTCCCTGTACTCTACAACAACATTACCCCGACTTCCCCCCACCAAATAATTATCTTACGACCCCTGCTCTTAACCTCCCTCCTTTTCTTCATCCATACCACAAACACCACAAGCTTATGCTGGGTGGTAACACACACTCCTGCCACTGCCTTGCAATCCTTAACAACTGTCGCTTCCTTGCCATCACAAAATCCAGTTCTGTTCTATGCTTTCCACGCCTATAGGTAATCTTGTGTTTTCCTGCTTTTGAAAGGATGAAGCAGCTATGGCCATCCCATTTCTCACCACCAGCTCCACCAGCTCTCTACCTTCTCTATTCTTTGTTCCCCAACTAAATTTACGAACACATTCTTCTTCACTTGGGTCCACTACACCCACATGCACATTAATGTCCCCTGTAATGCACAACATCACCTCCAACTCAACCATTCCCATCATCCTCTCCAGTGCATCCCTGAATTTCTGCTTCTCCATCCTAGGCCTTCCCGTTTGTGTCCCATACACTGACCGAGCACACACCACTTGCCTCTGTATCACCACCCATGCCATGACTATCCATCCCTCTCATCTTACCACACTCTGACCACTTGCTTGCTGATCTCTTCTGATTGTATAAGATTGACTCAGCCCGCAAGACAGAGCCAAGAGCCAGTCTCTGCCACAGACGCACCCTTTTCATCCCATCAATGACAGATAGACAGTGGTCAAAGGACCACCTACCTTGGATTGATGGGCAGTTGGGGAGAGGGGCCTTCACTCTTTGATAGATTATCATTATGAATAAATGAGAAGAGGCTGTGGAAGACGAGGCCAAACCTATTCTTGCCTAACCTTTTCATTCATACACAACAACAAGCATTAAACAATTTTTTCCCACATTTACAAAAGTTAATTGCCCTGCAAAGCCATGGCATTACCTTTACCTACATTGTGTCCTAATAGGCAGCCAAGAGGTCCGAAAATGCAGTGGTGTGAATATGATTGTGGGTTGTACCGACAGAGCCCAAGGAAAGTCTTACCACAAGGGAATCGTGGCTCCCCATCCTTCCCATCCCCCAGCACCACGACAGCTTCCTTGCTGCGTCCTCACCTAATGGGGTCAAATATTGGCCTTCCTTGGCCTTCACATGACCGCCTGAGGTCCTCATTGCCCCTTCTCAAAAGGATTAATTACCCGTTTCCAGTTGCATGTTAGAGCTACTGGGGGCGAGGCATGGTGGAGCCGCCAACCACGCCCATTGAGAGATCACTCGGGCCCACGGGCACTCACCACACAACCCACAAATCTTACAACATTTCACTTTCACGATTGCTGTACCATTCTACGCTACACTTGCCATGCAAGTTGCGGTGTGTTGTCGCCATGCCATAGCTTCCAATGCCAGACTATACAAAAACAAAACACGAGATATTACTTTATTTCGAACACATTTATTAGCCCCTCCAATTGGTCCACACGCTGCCCTTCATGGCCCTTCATGGCTACTCTTACCCATCACCCATACCAAAACACCTGTATATTTACAAACAATGCATGGCGAGTCGTGTCATTGAGAAAAGGTCAAAAGTCCACATCAATGAAATGCAAAGCTCTAGTCCCAAAACAAGGGCACATTAAATCATAGTGGTATATCTGTAGAAATTGCTGTAGGTTCATTTGGGTCTGCTCAGCTTCACTTTCCATTTAGCAACATAACAGTTTGAAATATGCTGCAGTTGATGTTTCGGTGGCAATCTCCGCAACCGGTCTACGTGGGAAGCCCCATCTATCGACCAGCCCAGCACGGCGGGTCACCAGATGCTGGGCTGTCGCAGAACCTCAGGGAGAGACTGCTAAACCACCTGCCTCGGCGGTTGCCACCTCAGGCCCTCACTAGTCTTCGGCAGTACCACCACCAAGGCATGGCCCAGTAATACCTCTCCAAATTGGTCCTCAGGTTCCTGGGAGAGACCACTTCTGCTGCCTGGGTACTTGGTTCGTCCGTCAGCTTAGGCCCTAGCTCTGGCTGAAATCCAATGGGCGTGCCATGCACGACAGCACTGCCACCAGGCTCTCTGCGGAGCCTGGCCCATGCCAACCATGTGGCTGTGCCACACATCCATACTCTGTTAGGCCAGCTTCCTGGCCGCCTGAGGTGTACATATTTCTGGGGAAATTAACATGTCTGTAAGGACGGGTTCTTCACGAGTCGAGTCAATTTTTCATGGCAGTTGTAAGTAATGTACATTTTTATGGTTATGCTCAGACTTATTTAACTTTAATATAGCTTTTATGCCTGGTGTTGGCTTAATGGTTAGGGTGGTGGGCTTTGGATCCTGGGATCCTGAGTTCAAATCCTGCTCAGCTGTTGAATTAATACTCGGTGGGGTTGACTCTGCCTGTCATCATTCCGAGGCCTGCAAAATGAGTGTCAGCTTGCTGGTATCCTGTGTCGGAGTGGTGACCCATCCAGGATTTTGCCCAATAGCCAAGGAGACTGCTTCGGCAGCACCGACGCTCTGCACAGAGTGTGGTCCCGATGGATGGATAGATGGAATATAGCTTTTCATTGCTCCTTTATTGTTCAGGAGGCACGTAAGGCCTTGAGAGATCTCACCTCATGTACAGTGGGGAGAACAAGTATTTGATACACTGCCGATTTTGCAGGTTTTCCCACTTACAAAGCACGTAGAGGTCTGTAATTTTTATCATAGGTACACTTCAACTGTGAAAGGCGGAATCTAAAACAAAAATCCTGAAAATCACATTGTATGATTTTTAAATAATTAATTTGCATTTTATTGCATGAAATAAGTATTTGATACATCAGAAAAACAGAACTTAATATTTGATACAGAAACCTTTGTTTGCAATTACAGAGATCAGACGTTTCCTGTAGTTCTTATCCAGGTTTGCACAGACTGCAGCAGGGATTTTGACCCACTCCTCCATACAGATCTTCTCCAGCTCCTTCAGGTTTCGGGGCTGTCGCTGGGCAACAGACTTTCAGCTCCCTCCAAAGATTTTCTATTGGGTTCAGGTCTAGAGACTGGCGAGGCCACTCCAGGACCTTCAGATGCTTCTTACGGAGCCACTCCTTAGTTGCCCTGGCTGTGTGTTTCGGGTCGTTGTCGTGCTGGAAGACCCAGCCACGCCCCATCTTCAATGCTCTTGTTGAGGGAAAGAGGTTGTTGACCAAGATCTCGCGATACATGGCCCCATCCATCCTGCCCTCAATACGGTGCAGTCATCCTGTCCCCTTTGCAGAAAAGCATCCCCAAAGAATGATGTTTCCACCTCCAAGCTTCATGGTTGGGATGGTGTTCTTGGGGTTGTACTCATCCTTCTTCTTCCTCCAAACATGGCGAGTGGAGTTTAAACCAAAAAGCTCTATTTTGGTCTCATCAGACCACATGACCTTCTCCCATTCCTCCTCTGGATCATCCAGATGGTCATTGGCAAACTTCAGACGGGCCTGGACATGCGCTGGCTTGAGCAGAGGGACCTTGCGTGCGCTGCAGGATTTTAATCCATGACGGCGTAGTGTGTTACTTATTGTTTTCTTTGATACTCTGGTCCCAGCTCTCTTCAGGTCATTGACCAGGTCCTGCCGTGTAGTTCCGGGCTGATCCCTCACCTTTCTCATGGTCATTGAGGCTCCACGAGATGAGATCTTGCATGGAGCCACAGACCGAGGGAGATTGACTGTTATCTTGAACTTCTTCCATTTTCTAATAATTGCGCCAACAGTTGTTGCCTTCTCACCAAGCTGCTTGCCCTATTGTCCTGTAGCCCATCCCAGCCTTGTGCAAGTCTACAATTTTGGCCCTGATGTCCTTAGACAGCTCTCTGGTCTTGCCCATTGTGGAGAGGTTGGAGTCTGATTGATTGAGTGTGGACAGCTGTCTTTTATGCAGATAACGAGTTCAAACAGGTGCAGTTAATACAGGTAATGAGTGGAGAATGGGAGGGCTTCTTAAAGACAAAACTAACAGGTCTGTGAGAGCCGGAATTCTTACTGGTTGGTTGGTGATCAAATACTTATTTCATGCAATAAAATGCAAATTAATTATTTTAAAATCATACAATGTGATTTTCAGGATTTTTATTTTAGATTCCGTCTTTCACAGTTGAAGTGTACCTGTGATAAAAATTACAGACCTCTACGTGCTTTGTAAGTGGGAAAACCTGCAAAATCGGCAGTGTATCAAATACTTGTTCTCCCCACTGTATATGGAAGTTGTATTGTGAAGTTAAAATTGTGGATGGTGCTGTGTATGCTCGGTTGCTTGATTCAACTTGAAAATTGCATGTTCATTGCGGCTCTACACAAACTTGTTATATGAGGGTTTAAATTTTTTTTTTTTGTATTTGTTCGGTCATTTGTGGTTCTGAAATTTCTGAGTTGACAGCAACGCCACAGGAATATACGATATTTTGAGTTTGTCTGACTGACATGCATTCATAACTATTGAGCCATTGTAAATTAGGTCTCAAAATGTTGATTTTTTTTTGTTCGGACAAAGGGCTTTGTTTCCAGAAATTATAGATCTAATCCAAGAAGTCATGTATCGTACCATATCTGGTTCTCATGCAATGGGTCTTAATAATATTTCTTAATTTTAATTTCCATTTTTGTTTTTTGCAGTGTCTTTTGGGATTTGTACTGTGCAGCCCCAGAAAGGAGAGAAACTTGTGAACACTCTAGTGAAGCGAAGGCCTTCCATGATTATGTATGTGACACGCTTCAGGATAATGCATTTATTTTTGTGCATATACACAAGCTCCACTATCTTCTGACATTTGTTTCATTCTGTATGTTGTTAGCAGAGTGCAGCAGCCGCCCAGAGCCCAGTGCTCGCAAACCTGCCTTCAGGTGATGGAATTGGCCCTGGATTTTATCAGGTAAATAAGTTAATTGATGAAACTTGCTGCTTCATGATGAAACATGTAAACAGAAGTACCCAATTTGTCAACTGCAGTTGATTGTTTTGTTTTTCAAAAAATAATTAAAAAAAATGTGGACAATGATTCTGTATTTCTGCTTTAGATGCTCATTGATCCACTATCCCATGGCCTGACAACAGTTGTGACACCAGAGGGTCCATTAACACAGACTGTCTGAGCTGGAGGTCCAAATACCTCCACGAACGCCAAAACGATATTGGAGTTACTGCATCATTTTACCAAGTCTATAATTTTTGCCAAATCACCCAAATGAAGCCTCAACTGGCCGTGGATCATGTATGGAAGGCAGGAAGGCGTTTCTTATAATTAAAAGGGTTTGTTTACAATGTATTCTGGGAAATTGATAAACAGGACGCTATAAATACAGTCAGATAAATATAAATGCAGTGTTTCACAATCTTTGCAGTTCAGTTATTTTATCAAACAAGCATTAGGGGGATAGCAGATGCAGACAATCAAATTTGGAATCTTGGACAACAGCCAGTATTTACTTTGGAGAAAGGAAAAGATAAAAAATTTAGAATAAACAAATTGGATTAAAAAAAACAATTACATGACCAGAAATTTATCTGTCCTTAAGAAAGGATTGTTTGTGAAACACGATATATATATATATATATATATATATATATATATATATATATATATATATATATATATATATATATATATATATATATATATATATGATCCCTGTGTCGCAAGAGGCGACCAGGGTTGCGTCAGGAAGGGCATCCGGTGTAAAACATGTGCCAAATCACGATGCGGATCATATGGATGATCTGCTGTGGCGACCCCTAATGGGAGCAGCCGAAAAAAGAAGAAGAAGAAGAAGAAGAAGAGAGATATATATATATATATATATATATATATATATATATATATATATATATATATATATATATATATATATATATATATAAATATAATATTGTTGCGGGCTGGGGGGTCGGGTGAGAAGACCATAAGGTGTCGATTCCCACCAGACTCCCCCGGAATTGTATGCCGTCTCACGGATAATTCCGTGACGTGGCGGGTCGCTTAGCCGACAGTGGACGCCAATAACTCAACCGCGTGACCTAGGGTCCTCCTGTCTATGGGTTAATCAGGTTACCTAATTAATCATGTGGTTTAATTACCGGGGAAACACGTCCTCGGTACGCCTTGTCCGAACCGGATCACTTTACCGGATCGGATATAGCCGAGCAACACTGCCAAGGACGTACTGGCTAAAAGGAGCGGATCGTTTGGAATGAAGTCCCAGCTAAATGAGGATTCGGACCATGCTGGATCAATGGAAGAAAAGACAAAAACGAGCAGGGAACATTCAAAATGATAATTATTTATTTTCAAGCAGGCAAGGAAAGCTATGTGGCACAGTGAAGATTTATTGGGGTGTGTTGTGCAGAGATAGAAAGAAGCGTGGTGCGACAATAAACGGGCAACTTACAAAAGGGGACACAGAGCAGACTTCATGTGGAAATAATAACAATAACAATGATAACAATCTTCTGCAGTCTGACTGAAGCAGACAGGCACCAGCACACACACGCCCACACAGACACAGAACCCGATTAAGAGGGAGCTTTGCAACCCGAGTGGGGGTGGGGGGGGGGGTTGAGGCTATGATCTCGGTACCTGTGCGCCGGATAGCACGCCGTGCCACCAATACGTTTCGGGGGGGGGGGATGCTCTGGGGTGCGGTACCCGACAGTGGGCACGTTGCCTATGGCCCAAGCCGCACATGTGGAGACTGTGCTCGTGAAGGAGGAGCTTGAGTGGAGCAGTGGACGGGATCAGGTAGGCGGGTGGGGTCGACGTGGTGTGGGCGGAAACGAGGAGGCGGAGTCGAGGAGCAGGACGCGGGTCGTGGCAGTGTCGACATAGGCAGAGACGAGAAGCAGGGAACAGACAGTTCGGTCCAGAGCGACTGCCCCAACCTTTATAGGGCCCGCAGCTCGGGGGGGGGGGCATGCCGAATCCAAATGTCATCACCCCAATCGGGCGCTCCGATTGGCCCGACCCCTCACGTGGCCCGCCAGCTTGGGACGGAAACCGCCTCACTTCGTTTCCGGCAAGGCCATCCCAGACAGTGGGAATATTGCGCTCCGACCCCACGAGATGACATGAATCGCCTACACCGAAATTGGCACGCGAATCATTCTGCAAAAAACCCCGGGCGAGCGGTCGAGGGTCCCGCACGCCTGCTCGGGCATCCGACCAGTGCGGATCAATGCGTTCGTTCTGCACGCGCCAACGTGGCCCGCACTGTACATTCCCTGCCTTGATCGCAGCCTTGCTGGCCGCAGAGACGAGAAGACGTTCACCATCCATGGAGAGTCCACCGCTGCCAACGAGGACCGAAGGTACATCGCCATGGATATATCCATGCACGTTTCACGAGCGGCGTACGTGCCTGCTTTCGAGCACATTCCATACAGTGCGCGCGGTTCCGCCATTACACACGTGGCCAGCACTTGCGTTCACATGACTC
This sequence comes from Eptatretus burgeri, assembly GCF_056783735.1. Lineage (NCBI taxonomy): Eukaryota > Metazoa > Chordata > Myxini > Myxiniformes > Myxinidae > Eptatretus > Eptatretus burgeri. The sequence continues at coordinate 115,844,800 of NC_140962.1, read as the reverse complement.
CACTAGCGTGTGTGCGGGGCGAACACCAACATGCATCGGGTATTGAGGTTAAAAAAGAACAAGCCACTTCTACCCGCATACTCGTATCCTGCCCAACATTGCGTGGAGTCGGCTTTATTGGCCTCTGTACGTGTGTCGTGCTGGCCGTGTTTCCCGTGCCGTGAAAAACACCATTTGTGCAGCCTCTTAAGAGGTATTTACTTGCATGCCTTTCTAATGCAATCGGCAATTCTCCCCAGACCATCGGAAGCTCCAGTCAATAGTCCAGCACCAATTAGCGCACATCACTCGCCGCACACGCTGGGTTTAGGGCTCGCCCGGGAACGAGAATCTCTGGACAGCGGATCCCTCACTGCGGCACCGCACGCGCTGGCCTCCAAGGCAAACGTGGCTGATTTACCTCAGGATTACTCAGAAAAGAAGAAGAGTGGGGATGAAATGAAGGAAAAAATGATTTAAGCAACCCTAGCTATTAGATCATCGCAACGCACTCCCTTGCTGTCCCGCTAAACAAAAGGAAGGGGACTATCTACACGTATAATAATGGAATAACTGTATTGGGACACCTATCTGTTGTATGCATGCGGTTCTGAAAACCGCTTCAATATTCTACATTATTTATATATACATATTGTTGCGGGCTGGGGGTCGGTGGTGAGAACGACCACTAGGTGGGGAAAGTCACGTCGTCTTCCATCAGACTCCCCAGAATTGTAGGCCGTCGCTCCAGATAATTAATTCTGCAAGCCGGCGGGTCGCTGAACCGTCCGTGGAATGCCAATACCTCCACCGTGTAGTGTAGGGTATTTTTGTCTAGAACCAATTTTCCAAATTAACTACGCGGTGTCGTCTACCGGGGAACCATTCCCTCGGCACGTCTTGCTCGAACCGGGTCACTCTACCGCCTGCGGTAGAGTTCCAACTACCAACTCCGGTTCGGGTGCAGTCGAGCGGAACTGCCAAAGCCGTGCCGGCTCGGATGAACGGAATATTGGGTATAAAAACCCGGCTAAACTCAGATCCGAACCATGCTGGACCAATGCAAGAAAGGAGGGAAACGAACTGGGAACATTTCTACAATTGTTTTATTCACAAATAAAAAAGACACAGGGCAAGACTTATTGTGGATATGCAAGCAAGAATTTACAATGATGGAAAACACTTAACAGTTCTACTTATAAGATGGGCCCACACACTCAGACGCACACTCAGATGATTTATTGAAAGATCCCAGCAGCCAGAGAGGGAGAGACGAGCTGGGGGTCGCAGTTCACGTGGGTTCCTGCACGTTGAAGGGAGGGTGTGCTCCGCGGTGCGGCACCGGCTATTGGTCATGCGGCTCGGCCCACAGTCACATGCGTGGGGTTCGTGCCTGTGGAGGAAACCGAGCGGGGTCGTCGGAGTCCTAGGGTCGTGGACGGGATCAGGATCGTGGACGGGACCCAGGAAAACTCCACAAACGCCAGCAAAATGTTGAGCGCACACCAACCAACTTGCTCCTCCAAAAGAACTCTCGTTCCTCCTCCAAGAGAATTACTCAGAACCAACGACCAAACCCCCTCAGAACTCTCCGCTGAGGATGGCGTCGTAACTATTATGGACCTCCCCAAACGGGGCGGGGGCTCGGTGGAACAGACGTCACTGTCTGCTCTGATTGGACGGGTCTCCGATGGGTCTGCCCTTTCTGGGCAGGGCTTCGGTTCGGCGAGTGAAGCGCTTGTTCAGTGGTGTTGTCGGTTTGTTTGTTGGATGGTCGTTAGATGGTGTGTTGGATGGTCGTTAGATGGTGTGTTGGATGGTCGTTAGATGTAATAACCTACCCAAAAGGACATCGCAACGCACACCTTTGATTCTCCTAATAGACAAAAGGAAGGGACCTGTCTTACATGTACTTAACGGAATAACTGACTCTTGAGTGTTGGGACATCTGCATGTTTGAATGCATATGGTTTCCAGATCCGTAACAATATATATATATATATATATATATATATATATATATATATATATATATATATATATATATATATATATATATATATATATATTTATTGTATACATAGTTATATATATTATTAATAGATATATATTATTTGTATATATATAGTCATGCGCCACTTAACGACGGGGTTATGTTCTGAGAAACGCGTCGTAAAGCAACGTCATCGTTGTGCGAACATCATTTTTTTTTTTTTCATTTTCGTTTTCGAACATCGTACTTACACAAACCTAGACACCTAGGCTATATGGTGTAGCCTATTGCTCCTCGGATACAAACCTGTACAGCATGTTACTGTGCTGAATACTGTCGGCAATTGTAACACACATCCAAGAGAGACGGAAGACACGTTAGATTTACCTTTGTGCTGTTCATGACAGCCATTGGTGTTGTTAGCAGCAGCTTACAATCTCCTCTCGCATTGATTATAGAAAGGTGAATAAATAGCGTTTAGATTTTATAAATACATAATCATTGCATCGATGTTATAATTTAAAAATGAAGGAACGAGCACCTGTCAATTGTGATATATATATATATATATATATATATATATATATATATATATATATATATGTATATATATATATGTATATATGTATATTTTCGGAACAGTGCGATTGTTTAAACAACATACAAAGCTTCAATGAAAACAAATTTGTGTTTTAATGTCAACTAAGAACAACGATTTATTCGCGGAATTCTTCAATTCAAAGGTAATTTACTTACGAGAAGGTAAACGTGCAAACATTGGTACAGTTTGAAAGCCGATTTCCTTGAATCCCGATTTAGCACGATCCTGTTTTTCTCGCGATGACATTTTATGGACCTCAACGATCGCATTATAACAGGGCCACACTGTCGTTTATTATCATTATGAGGTATTATGTACTGTACAGTGTACATAATTGTATGTGCTATTTTTATACGAGGCTACATCACTTGGCGATAGGAATTTTTCAGTTACATTTTTTTTTTCTTCAGAGCTGGCAGATCCCCGTCGTATATGCGATCCGTCGTTGCACGGAACATCGTTAAGCGGCGCATGACTGTATATATATATTATTTATCTTCTTCTTCTTCTTCTTCTTCTTCTTCTTCTTCTTCTTCTTCTTCTTCTTCTTCTTCTTCTTTCGGCTGCTCCCGTTAGGGGTCGCCACAGCGAATCAACCGTCTCCATTTCGCTCTATCCTCCACATCTTCCATTGACACTCCAACCGCCTGCATGTCCGCCCTCACCGCATCCATGAACCTCTTCTTTGGCCCTCCTCTTCTCCTCCTGCCTGGCGGCTCCATCCTCAGCATCCTTCTCCCGATATACTCCGCTTCCCTCCTGTGCACATGTCCAAACCATCTCAATCTCGCCTTTCTCACTTTGTCTCCAAACCGTCCTACCTGCGCTGTCTCTCTAATATACTCATTCCTTATCCTGTCCATCCTCGTCACTCCCAACGAGAATCGCAGCATCTTTAACTCTGCCACCTCCAGCTCCGCTTCCTGTCTTTTTGTTAGCGCCACCACCTCCAAACCATACAACATAGCTGGTCTCACTACCGTCTTATATACTTTCCCCTTCACTCTTGCAGCTACCCTTCTGTCACAAATCAATCCTGCAACTCTTCTCCACCCACTCCATCCTGCCTGCACTCTCTTTTTCACTTCTCTACCACACTCTCCGTTACGTTGGACAGTTGATCCCAAGTATTTAAACCCATCCATCTTCCCCACCTCATCTCCTTGCAACCACACCACACCATACCACCACCCTCCCTCTCATTTACGCACATGTACTCCGTTTTACTCCGACTGACTATCATTCCCCTTCTCTCCAGTGCATACCTCCACCAGTCGAGGCTCGCCTCAGCCTGCTCCCTACTCTCGCTACAGATCATGATGTCATCCGTGAACATCATAGTCCATGGGGACTCCTTGTCAGGTCTTGTCAGGTCAGGTTCGATCTGTGACCTGCTACAGGTACCATGTAAACCTGTACTAACCTGTTCCATGGTCGGGTTGTCGGCGACTAAACCGTCTCCCCCACCAGGTTTTCTGGTGAGGAGGGTGTTTGGATATGGACACCCAGCAGGATTAAAAACAAAACCTGTCAAAGGGTGGAGGAGCTCCTTGTGAGCCAACGGCCATCCATATCTAGTGCCCAACTGTGTCTGCGGACGTCCTCCTGCAGTTGGGTCACTTCTTATTAGGAGGTTGGTGGCAGGATTTGCACTCCGGCCACCGTAAAACCCTTCATTCCGCAAAACGCAAAAAAATCTGAAAACCCACTCCGTGGGAGTACCTCCTGTGCAGCTTCCCTTCGCAGGGCAGCTCACCGGATGACGGGATTGGGGCAAAGCCTTCGGGACCCTCAATCTTTGATAGGAGGGAAACCACGGGGTAACATCCCTGGGTCAGATTGCGGGAGAGTGTGTCGGAGTGGTGCTGAGGTGTCGTCCACCAGACGGCGGTCTCCTTGGGTTAACCTGAGGCGGTCCCTTCGGGTGGGTGCCTGGAATGTCCTATCCCTAAGAGAGGATGATCACCTGTCTCTGTTATCATCTGAGCTCAAGCGTTTTGACATCAGGATTGCAGCTCTCTCTGAGGTTCGGAGACCGGATTGCGGCGAGATAATGGTGGGTGGTTACACCTAATATTGGTCTGGTCGCTCTGATGGTTACCATACCCAAGGAGTTGCTGAAGCTGTGTCCAATAAGCTGACCCAAATGATAATTGAGGTAACACCGGTCAACGAGCGTATTATGAGATTAAGGATTCGTCACTCCTTAGGTGTCATTTCCCTGGTCTCTGTTTATGCTCTGACTGAGGCGAGTGATCTCACCGTGAAGGATGCATTCTACGCCACACTCGAGTCTGTGGTTGATCAGTGCCCCAGACGAGATACACTTCTAGTCTTGGGGGATTTCAATGCATCGACTGGAACTGATAGGGACGGTTATGAGGTGTGTGTTGGTCCCCATGGGTCAGCAACTATGAACCAGAATGGCACTAAGTTCCTTGACTTTGCAAGAAGTCATGGACTTAGGGTGGCTGGTTCATGGTTTCAGCGCCCACAAGCTCATCGCTGGACTTGGTATTCCAACGCTGGTGGTGTGGCAAAGGAGATTGACCATGTCCTCATTGACGGTCGTTGGAGGATGATCCAGAACTGCAGGGTCTACGGGAGTGCTCAGTTCCTCAATACTGACCACAGGCTTGTTGTAGCAACTCTAAAGCTGCACCTTAAATCCTGGAGAATGGTACCATCCCAGCCGAGGCTGGATGTTGCCAAGCTCAGGGATGAGAGAGTAGCTGAGGAGTTTGCGAACAGGCTGAGTGGACACTTGGGGAGTCTGGGTGCTTTGGGGGGTCCTGAAGAGTTGTGGAGCGCCTTCAAGACCACCGTCCTCGATGTTGCCGGTGGATGCCTTGGAGCTCACCGCAGGGCAAAGAAGAATTTTGTCTCTCAAGCGACACTGGATACCATTGACCAGAGTTGCAGGGCCAGGCTGAATGGCAGAGCTGAGCTGTTCAGGGAGCTGAGGCGTAAAACTGTACGTGCACTGAGGGTGGACAAGGAGGCCTATGTGCGAGGAATCTGTGAGGGGGTAGAGCATCACCTGTGGACAGGTGATTCTCGTCCCGCTTACAGGGGAATTCGCGCATTACGTTCATCCAAGCCCATCCCTCGGAGCACTGCAGTTCGAGCAGAGAGTGATAGGCTCTTGACAGAGGAGTCTGAAGTGAAGGCCCGCTGGGCCGGTTACTTTGAGCGGTTGTACCAGGCTGATCCCCCAACTGTCGAGTTGGACGTTAAGGGTGTTACAATCCCTGTTGCTGACCCTCGAATCAACTGTGGTCCACCTACGCTTGTGGAAACACGGGCTGCGGTGAACCAGTTGAAACGGGGCAAAGCTCCAGGGATCTGTGGCATCCATGCCGAACTTCTCAAGGCTGGTGGAAATGCTGCACTCGTGTCGTTGCATGCAGTTTTGTGCTCTGCCTGGAACACAGGCATCATCCCAACTGACTGGAAGAGGGGCCTTGTTGTCCCTCTCTGGAAAGGGAAGGGTGATCGCCAAGACTGCAACAACTACCGAGGGGTGACGCTGCTCTCAGTGCCGGGCAAGGTCTTTGCTCGGATAATTCTTGATAGGGTTCGCCACCATCTGCTTGAGCACCAGCGTCCAGAGCAGTCAGGCTTTACACCAAAGAGGTCAACGATTGACCGTATCCTTGCACTTCGTGTCCTCACCGAACGCAGACGAGAGTTTCGGCAGGGGCTGCTTGCAGCCTATGTTGATCTCTGTAAAGCGTTCGATTCAGTGAATCGGGATGTCCTCTGGAGGATTCTTGGTCTTCGTGGGGTGCCACCAAAACTGATCGATCTGATGTCTGAACTCTACTCTGGTACTGAGAGTGCTATGAAGTGTGGTGGTACCATCTCTGACTTATTTCCAGTTGTTACTGGAGTTCGTCAGGGATGTGTACTTGCCCCCACACTTTTCAGCACTTGTATGGACTGGATTCTAGGGAGGATGTCGGAGAGATCAAGTTGCGGTGCGTCATTTGGGAATGTCAAGATCTCGGACCTTGACTTTGCAGATGATGCAGTCATCTTTGCGGAGACTTTAGACATCCTCTTGGGGGCCCTCGAGGTGCTGAATGAGGAGTCGGAGCCGTTGGGATTACGGGTTTCTTGGGTCAAAACTAAGATCCAGGCTTTCGGTGACATCTTGGATGCTGCTGTCCTGTCTGTGTCTGTTTGTGGTGAGGATGTTGAGGTCGTGGAGAGATTCACTTACCTTGGCAGTGATATTCATGTCTCTGCTGGCTGCGAGTCAGAGGTCAATAGACGTCTGGGTCGGGCCTGGGGAGTCATGGATTCACTGGATCATGGGGTGTGGCGCTGCCGGTACCTGTGCGGGAGGACGAAAGTCCGAGTCTTCAGGTCCTTGGTACTTCCAGTCTTGCTCTATGGGTGCGAGACTTGGACTCTGACCAAGGATCTGAGACGGAGACTTAATTCCTTTGGTACCAGGTCTCTTCGGAGAATCCTTGGCTATCGCTGGTCGGATTTTGTGTCCAACGAGCGGTTGCTGAGAGAGACTCGGATGAGATTTGTTACCTGCATAGTCCGTGAGCGTCAGTTGCGGCTGTATGGACATGTGGCTCGTTTTCCTGACTCTGATCCTGCTCACCAGTTTTCTCAGCGAGGGAGTCTCATGAGTGGAGGAGGCCAGTGGGTCGACCACGTGCCTCATGGTTGCAACAGGTTGACCATCATCTCAAGGAGATGGGGATGGGCCTGGCATCTGCCTGGGGGATGGCCAGACGGAGGCCCCTGGAGTACCGGCGGAAAGTGGACGCAGCGACGTGCTGTTCTGGCAAATGCTCCCATACCTGACCTGACTCCAGTCTGATCTCGTCCGTCAACCTGTCCATCACCATTGCAAACAGGAAAGGGCTCAGAGTCGATCCTTGGTGCAATTCCACCTTTACCTTTAACCGGTCCGTCATTCCTACCGCACACCTCACCGCTGTCACACTGTCCTCATACATATCCTGCACGATCCTCACATACTTCTCCACCACTCCCAACTTCCTCATCCAATGCCTCAACTCCTCTCTTGGCACCCTATCATAAGCTTTCTCTAAATCCACAAACACACAATGTAACTCTTTCTGGCCTTCCCTATACTTCTCCATCAACATCCTCAAAGCAAACATCGCATCAGTGGTGCTCTTTCCTGGCATAAACCCATATTGCTGCTCACAGATCGTCGCCTCTCCTCTCAACCGAGCTTCCACTACTCTTTCCCACAACTTCATGGTGTGGCTTAACAACTTTATCCCTCTGTAATTTCGACAGCTCTGCACATCACCCTTATTCTTGAAAATTGGAACCAGTACACTTAATCTCCACTCCTCCGGCATCCTCTCACCTTCCAAGACTTTATTAAACAATCTGGTTAACAACCCCACTGCCATCTCTCCTAAGCACTTCCATGCCTCCACTGGTATATCATCTGGGCCAACCGCCTTTCCACTTTTCATCCTCTTGATAGCAGTCCTCACTTCATCCTTACTGATCCACCCCACTTCCTGATTCACTCTCTCCACCTCTTCCAACCTTCTCTCTCTCTCTCATTTTCTTCATTCATCAGCTCCTCAAAGTACTCCATCCACCTTCTCAACACACTCTCCTCGCTTGTCAGCACATTCCCATTTGTGTCCTTAATCACCCTAACCTGCAGCACATCCTTCCCAGCTCGGTCCCTCTGTCTTGCCAATCGGTATAAATCCTTTTCCCCTTCCTTTGTATCCAACTTCTCATACAGCTCGTCATATGCCTTTTTATTCGCCTTTGCCACCTCTCTCTTTCCCTTTCACCGCCACTCCTTGTACTCCTGCCTACTTTCTTCATCTCTCTGACGATCCCACTTCTTTTTCGCCAACCCCTTCTTCCTTGTACTTTCCTGTACTTCCTCGTTCCACCACCAAGTCTCCTTATCTTCCTTCCTCTGTCCAAATGTCACACCAAGTACCTTCCTAGCTATCTCCCTCACCACTTCTGCTGTAGTTGCCCAATCATCCCACCCATCTTTACCACCATCCAACATCTGTCCTGCCTCCTCCCTAAATTCCACTCAACAGTCTTCCTCCTTCAGCTTCCACCATCTGGTCCTTGGTTCAGCCCTCACTCTCTTCCTCAACCTCACCTCCAAAATCATCCTACAGACCACCAATCGATGCTGTCGAGCTACACTCTCCCCTGCCACCACCTTACAGTCTCTAATCTCTTTCACGTTGCATCTCTTGCTTAAGATGTAATCCACCTGTGTGCACTTTCCTCCACTCTTGTATGTCACCCTGTGTTCCTCCTTCTTCTGGAAATACGTATTTACCACTGCCATTTCCATTGTTTTTGCAAACTTGACCACCATTTGCCCTTCCACATTTCTCTTGTTGAGACCGTACCTACCCATCACCTCCTCGTCCTCTTTATTCCCTTCCCCAACATGCCCATTGAAATCTGCTCCAATCACCACTCTTTCATCCTTGGATACACTCGCCACCACTTCATTTAACTCACTCCAGAAATCTTCTTTATACTCCATCTCACACACAATATGCGGCGCATGTGCACTGATGACATTCATAATCACCCCTTCAATTTCCAACTTCACACTCATCACTCGGTCAGACACTCTCCTTACCTCCAATACCCTCTTGACATAATCTTCCTTCAGGATTACCCCGACACCATTTCTCCTCCCATCCACACCATGGTGGAACAGTTTTAAACCGCCTCCAATGCTCCTAGCCTTACTCCCCATCCACTTGGTCTCTTGTACACACAGTATTTCCACCTTAATCCTCTCCATCATATCAGCCAACTCTTGCCCTTTGCCAGTCATCATCCCAACATTCAGAATATATATTATTTATATGTATATATATATTATTTATTTGTATATATATTTATATATACAGTCATGCGCCGCTTAACGACGTTCCGGGCAACGACGGATCGCATATACGACGGATCTTCCGCTCTGAAAAAAAAAGAAAGAAAAAAAAAAAAGAAAAAAATGTAACTGAAAAAATTCCTATCGCCGAGTGATGGTGCCTCGTATAAAAATAGTACATACAATTATGTACACTGTACAGTGCATAATACCTCATAATGATAATAAACGACAGTGTGGCCCTGTTATAATGCGATCGTTGAGGTACATAAAATGTCATCGCGAAAAAAACAGGATCGTGCTAAATCGGGATTCAAGGAAATCGGCTTTCAAACTGAACCAATGTTTCCACGTTTACCTTCTAGCAAGGAAAATAACCTTTGAATTGAAGAATTCCACGGATAAATCGTTGTTCTTAGTCGACATTAAAACACAAATTTATTATTAGTGAAGCTTATTATGTTGTTAAAACATTCACACTGTTCCGAAAATACATATCACAATTGACAGGTGCTCGTTTCTTCATTTGTAAATTATAACATCGATGCAATGATTACGTATTCATAAAATCCAAACGCTTTTTATTCATCTTTCTATAATCGATGCGAGAGGAGATTGTAAGCTGCTGCTAACAACACCGATGACCGTCATGAACAGCACAAAGGTAAAACTGACGTGTCTTCCGTCTCTCTTGGATGTGTGTTACATTTGCCGACAGTATTCAGTACAGTAACATGCTGTACAGGTTTGTATCCGAGGAGCAATAGGCTACACCATATAGCCAAGGTGTCTCGGTTTGTGTTAGTACGATGTTCGAAAACGAAAAAAAAAAAATGTTCGCACAACGATGACGTCGCTTAACGACGCGTTTCTCAGAACGTAACCCCGTCGTTCAGTGGCGCATGACTG
>NC_140962.1:115806926-115829426 GCF_056783735.1 Eptatretus burgeri | reverse complement strand
ACAGCACACAAAGCACTTAACAATTTCCTACTTATTAGACGGGCCCACGGACACACGTACGCACACACACACACCCAAGAAATGGTGGCAGAGTTCTTTAATAACGAGCTCCAGCTCGGAGGACAGCTGAGCTGAAACCCAGAGCCTATCTCGAACCTCTCCACCTCGTGTGGTCTTCAAGTTGTTCGGACCCGGGCTCCAGCGAGAGCGAGCTGGATCCAATCGCCGTGAGCTGCGATCCTTCCCGAGTTCCCGCGAATCCTCCCGCGCTTCTCAACACGTGCTGGTGAGACGAGGCGCCAATCCTTCCCGTCGATGCGTCGCTTCCCCGAAGAACCACCTCCCGCGCTTCTCAACACGTGCTGGTGAGACGAGGCACCGATCCTTCCCGTCGATGCGTCGCTGCCCCGAGGAACCACCTCCACGAAGAGGTCGATGAGTCGCACCAAGCCGGGAACCAAAATGGAGAACAAAGAGCTCCACAAACCAAGAAGAAGAAGAAGCCCCCAGTCGCAGCTCGAGCCGAGCAACCGGCTCAACTTCCTTCCAAAACAAAGCAGCTCGAAGCAAAAAGCTCTCCCGAGCCAAACAGAAGCCGAAGCGCACGGAACCATCAAAGCAAAAATCCTCCAAGAAGCCTCCTCCCGAGCCAGGCCTCAGCCGAAGCTCACTGAGACAGCTGAAGCAAAAAGCTTCCGAAGGCCTCAACCCTAACGCAAGTTAAGCAGGACCCGACGGTGTGCTGAACGACCCCTCAACTCCCTTCTCCCACTCTGCCCCCGAACAAAAGAATAGATCTCCTCTTATCCTTCTCCCGCCCTTCCCCCGTTCCCGGCGTGACTCATGACTCATGCCCTCGTGCTCCATCCCCCACTCAGCCACGGGTTGGAGGGAGTTGTTGACATCATGAGTCACGGGACGCCAGGGTTCTTCTTGCTCTTCGCAGAAGAGGGGGACGGATGTCTCCATTGTTCGTTCCCTAACTATTATATCGATCTGCAGCGCATCTAATCGATTTCTGAACATTTAAACAATGAAAGGTGAGCTATCTCGGGAACAAGCACTTATCGACGTAGCTGACTGAAGGAACCTGTATGTTGTGTGCAATCAAATTCGTGACAATATATTGTTGTGGTTCTCGGACCCAAATGCATCCAACAGATAGTGGTCCCAAGACAGTTATTCTATTATTATATGTGTAGATAGTCCCTTTCCTTTTGTCTCATGGGACAACAAGGGCGTACGTTGCGATGATCTCATAGCTAGGTTTGCTTACATCATTTTTTTCTTCATTTCGTCCCTACTCTTCTTTTTGTCTGATTATTCCTGAGGTAAATCTGAGCCACGTGCGCCTTTGCTGTGTGGTGGGCCCTCGTGGAGGCCAGCGTGTGCGGCGCCGCTGCGAGGAAACGATACGGCGCAGAGCCCTCGTTCCCAAGCGAGCCCTAAACCCAACGTGTGCAGCGAGTCATATAGTGTGCTTAGCAGGGCGGGATTATCGACTTGAGCTTCCGATCATCTGGGGAATATTGCCGGTTGCATTAAAAAGGCATACGAATGAATACCTCTTAAGAGGCTGCATGAATGGTGTTTTTCACAACACAGGAAACACAGCCAACACGCCACCCACGCTACACGAAACGTGTACGGAGGCCGATAAAGGCGACTCCACGCCATGTTGCGCGGGATACGAGTGTGCGGAGTAAAAGCGGTGCGTTCCTTTTAAACCAAATATCTGACACATATTGGTGTTCGCCCCATGCACATGCTAGCAGAATCGGGCGAACGCGAGCACTGACCACGTGGGCAATGGCCGAACCCCGCGCACTGTTTTGAATGTGCTTGAAGGCAGACACGTGCGCCGCTCGCGAAACATGCATGAATTTATCCATAACGATGTACCTTCTGCTCTCGCTGGCAGCAGCGGATTCCCCACGGATGGTGAACGTCTTCTCATCTCTGCGGCCAGCGAAGCTGCGATCGGGAGTGTTGTGCAGTGCGGGCCGCGTTGTCGCGCGCGTAGCGGGCTTTTTGATCGGCCCTTGTCGGACGCCAGAGCGGGTGTGCGGGACCCTCGGCTGGTCGCCGGGGCACGGCCTGGGGGTTTTTGCGGGACGATTCGCGTGCCAATTTCGGTGTGGGCGATTCGTGTCATGTCATGGGGTCGGAGCTTCACCTCTGAGATGACCTTGCCGGAAACGAAGTGAGGCCGTTTCCGGCCAAAGTTAGCAGGCCACGTGAGGGGTCGGGGCCAATCGGAACACCAGATTCAGGTGATGACGTTTCGCTTCGGGGTGGCCCCTCTCTCTGCGCTGCAAGCCCTATAAAAGTCGGAGCGGTCCCTCCGCCTTTCTCTCTTTTTCCGCCTCTCGCTCTGGCTTCGCCCTTGTCGACATCACCGTGACCCGCCTCCTGCTGCCTATACTCCGCCTCCTCATCTCCGCCCACATGACGTTGGCCCCACCCGTCTACCTAGTCCTGTCTACCACTCCATCTACGCACTCTGGACTCCGCCCCTTCTCCACGCAAGCCCCTCCTTCACAAACACGGACACCACACGCGCTCCTGAAGACAGACGACGCACCCACTGTCGGGTAAGTGACCCGCCGCGTCATGGAATTATCCGTGTGCGACGGCCTACAATTCCGGGGAGTCTGGTGGGAACCGAGATAGCCTCCCCCACCTCGTGGTCTTCGTACCCGACCCCCGGCCACAACAATATATATGTGTATGTATATGTTGTTGCCGGCCGTGCTCCGGTGGCGAGAACGACCGCTAGGTGGGGGAAGTTATGTCGTCTCCCACGAGACTCCCGGAATTGTTCGTTAACCGACCGTGGATGCCAATACCTCCTCTGCGTAGCGTAGGGTCTTTTTGTCTCGAACCAATTTACCTAATTAACCACGCAGTGTCGTCTAACGGGGAACCACGCCCTCGGTACGCCTTGCCCGATCTGGATCACTCTACCAACCACCTTTCCGGATCGGATGCAGCCCAGTGGAACTACCAAGGATGTACCGGCTGGAAAGAACAGAATATCGGGAATAAAGACCCGGCTAAAACTCAGATCCAAACCATGCTGGACCAATGAAGGAAAAGACGAAAATGAACTGGGAACATTTCGACAATCATTTATTTACACGAAGCAAGGAAATTTATGTGGCACAGGAACAGGTTTATTGGGGTGTTATGCAGGGGAAGATGAGAGAAAGATGGCGTGCAACAATTTTACAGCAACTTACAAAAGAAGGACACAGAGCAGACTTACGCGGGAATAAAAGAGGCAAGATTTACAATGATCAAATATAACACTGATGCAAAATAGATGTATTGCAAAGGACCTTTTTCAGCCAGAGAGGGAGGTGAGCTGAGATCGCAGTTCTTTCGGGTACCTGAACGTTGGAGGAAAGTGATGCTCCAGGGTGCGGCACCTGCCAATGGTCGTGCAGCTCTGTCCACGGCCGGCCGCATGGAGACAGTGTCTGCGAAGGAGCCCGGGTCGAGTTGAGCGGAGTCCGAGGCGGGGATCAGGGCTGCAGACAGGACCCTACGAGAGACCCGGTCAAGGTCGGATCGAGGTCTTCCCAGCTCTCTCACACTCGAAACGAACGTCCCCCAAAGAGTGCAACTAATCCACGACCTTTGTCCTTTCTTTCGCTATCAGCCGACGAACCGTCTCACTCCAACGCTCCGCTCAAGACGACTCGCTTTCCAGCTCACTCTCAAGACGACTCGCTTTCCAGCTCACCAGACTATTCAACGAATGGTGTCGTAATTTATAGATCTCCCTCAGCGGGGAGGGGCCTTGGTGAAGCCGACGTCACTGTTCGCCCTGATTGGACGGGGCTTCAATGGGGCCGCCCTTTCTGGGCAGGGTTTCGGCCATACCAGGAAGTCCGTCCACTCCACGCGTGTCTGGATTCGCCAAAAAGGTACTGCACAAAGATTTTGCCTCGGAAGGCGAGAAGAAGGCACTGGTTCATAATGGAGGGGATATAAAGATTTATTAAACTAACTAAAAAAAACATAGCAACGCACCTCAGTGTCTGCCTCCACCTCCACTACACACAAGGTATGGTTCTATATACACATACACTTTATGGAATAACTGACTTGGGACACTATGTTTATATGCATACGGTTCCAAGAACCGTAACAAAAAAAAAAAAAAAAATATATATATATATATATATATATATATATATATATATATATATATTCGCCAGGAGCCACTCACGGGTGGGGGTTTAACCTCACCACAACCCAGTCCGCAATCTACCCGCACGAAATAGGGTGAATTGCCGAATGTCGATATACCTAAATACCCGCGCGGGTAACCTACCGAGGGGTTGCACTACGCCGCAGGTCGGCTTAGGACACGAACCGCTTAAGCGCTTCGTTCCGTGCTACAGGGATAACCGAGCGGTGTTATCGCCGACCTCGACGGTTCCGATTCTTCTTTACTCGGGTGTTCAAAACCCACTACTCATTCCACGATGCAAGATGGCACTTTCAATGTGGTGAAAGGAGGACGTGACGAACGGGAAAAGTTGCACACAAGGACATTTATTTAAGTAAGCACATATTACACATGCAACACAAGCAAGGAATCGTGCACGTATTTACAAGCAAGGCAAATCGAAATGAAACACGGATACAGGCAAGAAAGGAATGAAAGCAATACCACTGACTATAATTATTAGCCTGGTTCCGGCCTCCCACGCGGCCGGCGAATCCTCTCCGTCACCCCTCGTCCGGACGCGCAGGTCCACCAGACAGCCGGCACTGCTGCGCCTCCCATCCGCGTCTCCACCAACAGGCCGCTCGCGGGACAGAGAGAGAGAGAGAGAGAGAGAGAGAGAGAGAGAGAGAGAGAGAGAGAGAGAGAGAGAGAGAGAGAGAGAGAGAGAGAGAGAGAGAGAGAGAGAGAGAGAGAGAGAGAGAGAGAGAGAGAGAGAGAGAGAGAGAGAGAGAGAGAGAGAGAGAGAGAGAGAGAGAGATCGACCCTGGCCACCAAAAGAGAGGAGCACTCGACCCTGACAGAGAGAGAGCTCATGGACCAGAGAGAGAGAGTGGCGTCGACGACCCAGACAGAGAGAGCTCCTGGACCTCGCGCGAGGTCCGCCTTGTATAGCGTGGGGCTCCGCCCTTCGCTCCTCCCCGTTTTCGGCTCCACCTCCCTTCGAGAAGGTTCCCGAAAAAGGCCATTTCCTCACCCCGACCGCCTCACGCTGTTCATCCACCAATGGGCGGCGAGCTGCCCTCCCTCTTTCCTTCACACCAAGCGCGGGGAAAAGTAGGCGAGAAAAAATCCGCGCGCCCAAAAGGGAACTCTTTTGGCTCCCTTTTTCGTTTGACGGTTTTCAACGCGACTTGTTGCTTACGTGGAGGTTTGTTCAAAATAACGATATAAAAGAAAAATGGCTTTCTCAAAGAGTTGCAGCCTGGTGAATCGCACAAATTCCCTTTAAACAACAGTGGGGAACTATCTGCACATAAACTTAGCGTCATAACTAATGTAAGGACCCTTTATGGTGTATTGCGAATTTCCACAGCCGTAACAATATATATATATATATATATATATATATATATATATATATATATATATATATATATATATATATATATATATCGTGGTGACGGGCAGTTAACACTGCCAGCCCCGGATGGTCAAACTTCTCCCTTGGAGGTCGACAGCCGAGACTCGGAGATTTATGCTCGCACGTGGGAAAAGGGCGCAATGGCAGAGGGACGGAGACCGTACGGGGAGGCACAGCAGCGGGGGGTTTATACTTGAACCTCACGACAAATACACGGATACAGTTACTTAAAATGAACACATTTAATGAAAATCGGCATATTTACAAAGGGCAATAATCAAGAGGTAATGATAATAACGTGAAGTAAATGAATCTTAAAGTCAAGGCGCCTCCACACACGGACTTAAATACAGACAAAGGGGAAAAGAAAAGAAAATCCCTCCTTTTATTCTTGCACTTATCTTGGCCCAGAGCTGGTCTTTGTGGAACTTGGAATCGAGACGCTTCTATTTGCATGTCCACTCGAGCCTTGTATCGACCCACATTGTCAGGAGTTTGCTGAGCAGATGCCCATTTGGTGAGCTGAGAACGTTCTCCAAGTCTTTTGTTGTGCAGATGCATAGCCCTTTCTCTCAGGTACTTTTGCAAGTATTTTTGGCTTCTTTCCAAAGATGGTGATCCATTTTGGCTAACAATCCTTATCCTGGACACAATATAATTTATTTAGCCCCAATCTGTTCAGCTTCCTTGTTCCTGCGCATGCGCACTGAGCATTTTGGGGGTATCATTTTGATAGTTGCATATTGTTTCGCCCTCAGCCAGTGCTCCATGGTTCACTTTACTGCCATGACTTGCACTCTGCCAGTCAAACAGTTCATGATGGTGTTCATTTTGAGCACGATGTGCTTTTTGGGTTTCTTTTTGCCCAAGTCCTCCATTTGGCCTCTCCTGGGTGGAGGGAGGGGGCAATATTTCACTGAATTATTGTGATACCTTGTGCAATATTTCAAGCAATAGAAAAATCCATCTCTCTCACTGAAAATAATACAAAAGGTATTGCTTTATAGTGTTAGAATGATTCCCGCAAGGAAGTAAAGCTTTGAAATTATGGAAGACTCATCTCCAAAACTCCATTTTTCTGTAGGGATCACAGCATAAACCCATTCATAAACTACAGGGTTCATGGAACACACCACAATGCACAGTGTTCATGCATATTCTATTTCAATAAAATAATGACATTAAAGATCGTTAAAGAAATTATGTAGGTTTACCGCTATTTAAGCTACATGTAGTGGACAAGAAAATGGAAACACCTGAGTAACTGAGGGACATCAAATATATTGAAAGCAACGGCTTCCACACAACTGTGGCCCATGTGCTAATTAGCAAAATAACATCCCATCATACTTTGGGTCATCTATCTATAATTCCAGCAGTGTGTGTGTGTGTGTGTGTGTGTGTGTGTGTGTGTGTGTGTGTGTGTGTGTGTGTGTGTGTGTGTGTGTGTGTGTGTGTGTGTGTGTGTGTGTGTGTGTGTGTGTGTGTGTGTGTGTGTTTGACCGCTGTTTATTGACAACCACGAGTCTGATCTAATTGAAATTTGCCAGGTATATTGCTGGGGTCCTGTGGATGTGCCTTTTCAAGGTTTGATATTAATCGGACAAGTGCTTCCCAAGTTATGGCCATTTATTTACCAACCAATGACAGGACACGTTGCTGCGTGGGCGTGGTTGATGGGGAAGAGATTCTCAGCCGCATTCCCCATTACGGGTTACAACATACGGACTTCCGGATAGTGTATTCTAATAATTTCTCGATTTCTTATGCGCATTTATAGATAAACACAATGCCCCAATGCAGTCGTCGTTTACGAGAGCGAAGGAACGGCCTGTGTGTTGTTTGAAAGTTTTTTTTTGTTTGGTTTTTTTTCGCATGTAGGTTTTTTTTTTTTCTCTTCTCTTCTCTTTGTGTTTTTCCTTGCGATGACATTGCGAAAAGGCAAAATACGTTGGCGCTAATTGAATAATTGGCCATTAAAACTAAATTGCGAATAATCGTAACTGCGATATGTGAACTTCCAGACAGTGAGGACTTGACTTCCGGATAGTGACGACTTACTGTATTCTTTCTCGATTTTTTTTTTTCTCGATTTATCGACTTGCTGTATTCTTTCTTTCTCGATTTCTGTACTTTCTCGATTTCTTTCTCAATTTTCTTAAACACAATGCCCCAATCCAGTCGTCGTTTTCGACAGCGAAAGAACGGCCTGTGTAGTTGCTTGAAAGTTATTATTATTTTTTTTTGCACGTATGGCCACACACATATGGGCACACGAGAGCGAAGGAACGGCCTGTGTGGTTGTTTCTGGCACGTGGTTTGAAAGATTTTTTTTTGCATGTACGGCCACACACGTACGGGCATGCACTAGTGTATAAAAATGCTGCACAGGCCTGGTTGCCTATAATTATGGCAAGCATGGCTGCAAGAGGAGACCTCTGTGACTTTGAAAGAGGGGTGATTGTTAGGTTGCGTTTAGCAGGAACTTCAATGACAAAAACAGGTCAACTTGCTGATGTTTCATGAGCAACAGTGTCTAAGGTGATGTCAGCATGGAACTCCGAGGGAAAGGCATCATCAGCAAAGGGCAACAGTTGGCAGAAGTGCATACTCTAGGATTGTGATATCCGTGCATTAATTTGAGGTGCAAGGCAAAGCAGGCGAGCAACTGCAGATCAATTGATTGTAAATTTCAACCTGGGGTGTGTGAAACCAGTTTTATCAAAATCGATCTGCCAAGAATTCCGCAGAGTGGGACACCATAGTCGGGTTGCAGTGCAAAGACCGTTCATCACACCTGGCAATGCACGTTTGCGAGTCCAGTGGTGCAAAACAATGGACTACTGAGCAGTGGAAAAATGTTATATGGTCAGATGAATCGTCCTTCACCATGTTCTCAACAAATGGACGAGAGCATGTGTGGCGCCAACCTAAAGAACTCTACAACCCTGAATGCTTGGTTCCAACAGTGAAGGGTTCTGGTGGTTTTGTATTGTTGTGGAGCACATTTTCCTTGGATGGTTTGGGTGCATGCAGCGATTCCTGTAGAAGGCAAGGTCAATGCCAATTGCTACTTAATGGTACTGAGTGATCATCTTCACTTCATGTTGCAGCATTTCTTTTGTACCAGGAGGGGAGTCTTCCAGGATGACAATGCCCACATTCACAGAGCAAGTGTGGTCACCCTTGAATGGTTTGATGACCATGACACTGATGTTGTCCATATGTCATGGCCTTCTCAACCACCAGATCTGAACCCAATCGAGCATTTATGGGATATTCTTTAATGATGCCTGAGACCGTTTTCCACCTCCATCAAACAGGTGTGAGTTGATTGATTTTCTCGTGGAAGAATAGTGCTACATCTCTCCTGCAGAATTCCAGAAGCTGGTGGACTCTATGCCATGGCGCATGCAAGCCGTACTGGCCGCATGTGATGGCCCAATGCTCTATTAAGGGACTTTACATTGGTGTTCACTTCCATTTTTTGTTCACTACCTGTATATTGAAGCTAGCGCTATTATACATCACCCCTTATACACCACCTTATTTAACATGTCCAAGTACTGCTAAACAGAAAAGCCTGGTGTTTGCTTAGAGGTTAGGGTGGCTGGCTTGGGATCTTAGGGTCCTGAGTTTGAGCCCCTGTCGGCTGTTGAATTAACACCAGGTGGGGTTGACTCAGCCTGTCATCCTTCTGAGGTCGGTGAGATGAGTACCATTGTACTGGTAATAGGGGCATTGCATCAGCGGCACAGCCACGCCCTCAGCCCAATGATTCCACCTGCAGTTGTGTGCTCCAGACGAAGGAGGAGGAGGCTAAACGGAAGGGTTTTGAAAATGCAAAGAAGACGTTTTGTCTTCTGCAGTGTTCAAGTATACAGATCAATTTAAATAAAATAAAGATTGCAAAAGCCGTACCAATAAATTAATTCTGGAATTTACTGCCTTTTTACCACCATTTTTGCGGTGTCTGTTACAAACCCTTTCCAACATATTTCATTAATTTTTCATGCTTGTTTTATGTGTCCTGTATGACATCTGTAAAAACAGTAAGTTTACTGTTTGGATTGCTTTTCAATTTTGTTTGACTGCGAGGTAGGCAAAGTTTAAAAAAAAATTGCTTCCGTGTCCGAAGGAAGCAGTTCAGCAAGGCATTTTTCATTTTAAATGGGCAAAGCCGAGAAACAAACAAAACTCATAATTACCCTTTAGAATTACCCTTTATAACCCTCGAGAATTACACTTTAGAGCCCTTTAAAGTTAAACACGGTGGGTTAGGATGGATGATTAGAGGGTTAGGGTTAGGATAAACACGCTTCTTCATTTGTGATGGATGGATGAAAGGAAGGACATACCCAAATATTGAAGCAGCTTCACTGCTTAAAAAAAAAAAATCACTCCACTCTGTGCATGTGTGATCGGGACAAATTCATGGATAAAGTACTGTTAAACTGCAGGTTTGTTTTCTGATTCGTGTTCAAAATACAACATTCAATTTAAATAAGTTGTTTCTCGATCATAAACTAACATTTGTAGACAGACGGATGGATGGACATAAACCAATTACTTAACCCTGCTTTTTGCTTCGTGTGCATGGGATAAAAATGGGCAGGATACTTGCAGAGCACATTTGAACTCTTGAGAATGATATTGTTATGAATTCGCGCCCGCCAGCATGCGATCTGCCGCGTAACTCGAATCGCGACCGCGTCGCCCACCGGACGGACAATTCAGTCGTGACCCTCCTGGGACTACTGCCAGAAACCAGTCACGGGTGGGGGTTTAACCCCACCACCACCCAGTCCACAGTCTACCCGCGCGAAATAGGGTGAATCGCCGAATGTCGATATACCTAAGTACCTGCGTGGGTAATCTGCCGAGGGATGGGAGCACGCCACAGGCCGACTCCGGACATGAACCGCTTAAGCAGTTCGTTTCGTATTACAGGGATAACCGAGCGGAGTTATTGTCGGCCTTGACGGTTCCGATTAATTAACGGGTGTTTTAAAACCCACTATTAATCCCTTACGTGATGCAAGATGGAGATTCAACAAAGGAAAGGACGCAGCGAGACGGGGAACAATTGGACAAGCACACTTTATTACACACACACACACACAGACAAGCACGTATTCACAGCCATACAGTGATGCACATATAAAAGCAAGGACACAATGCAGAGCTACAACCGAGTATAATTATTACACCACTTAAACAGTTCTACTTTTCAAGACTGTCGCCACACACACACATTTACACAAAACCCAAAAGAAATTGAAGTCGCGACTTCCCTGAGCGCGTCGAGTCCTTGGCGACCGTAACTCCGAGTCCCTCCGGCGTGGTCCGCGAGCTCGTGCCGCGCGTCGCTCGTGTGGTCAGCTCGACAACTCGGACGAACGAACAGAACCTCCGACCAGGGACGATCACCACAACTCTCCACAATTCCCCTTCAGGGACAAGAGAACAGGAAAGGGAACGACGTTCTCGTCGACCTTTACGTCCACGCCTTTTGTCAATCACTTGAACGAACCAAGAGCCTCATCGTTTCCAACCGGGACAAGGGAACAGGAAAGGGAACGACGTTCTTGTCGACCTTCACGTCCATGCTTTTTTTTCAATCGCTTGAACGAACCAAGAGCCTCCTCGCACACAACCGGGACAAGGGAACAACCAACCAACCACGACTCTTCACCCACACCCTTTTGTCGGGGCCGGCTCCGCCCCGTTGCCCCGCCCCATTTCTGTCTCCACCTCCCTTCGAGGCGTTTCCAGAAAGCTCTCGAAGGGGGGCGTGCCCCCACTCCGACCGCCTCACGCTGTGCATCCACCAATCGGGAGCGAGCTGCCGCACCCTGCCCCTTCACATCAAGCATGGTGGGGGGGGGGGATTCAGGCAGAAGCATCAGGCGGGGAAATTAGGCGGGAAAACCCCACAGGCGTTGTTGGTTTTTGTTCTTGCACGCGCCCACACGGTGCTCGTTGAATGGCGAGTGGCGAAGATGTGGTAGCGTAGTTGTGGAAGGTGGCGTCGTGTAGTGAATGGCGTGATCGTGAGATGTTGGTTGTGGCAATGTTCGTTGTTGTTCTTGCACCAAATTAACAATAGCCAAAGAAAAACGGCTAACTGAAGCGTCGCAGCCCGAATGGATCACATATATTCCCTCTATACAACGGGTTTGGGCTAACTACACATGAACTTACCGATATATCTCACCTGAGGACCTTTTATGGTGTAATGCAAATTTCCACAACCGTAACAACATTATGGGATATTTCTTATCTATTTGAGAATGCAGAGGAAACCTCTGTGTCGATGCCCCTTCAAATTAATGACCTCATTCACAATTGTTCCTGCATTATCTGTGTATTAAAAGGTAGTTTATATGAAAGTGAAATTCTGTGTGTGTGTCAGTCATGGCTTTGTGAAGGCTTATTTTTCATCATTGCATTGCACGCTTTGTTGCTGTGAAATAACTTGCTTAATATGCTACTTTGTCTTTATGTGGTGAGGATAAAAAATTTCACTCCTTATTCTTTTATGAGATAAAAAAAATGTAATTTTGTGATTTTTCTGTTATATCTGTGGAAATAGACTTCTCCAGCATGTGTCAGTCCCTGACTAACTGGCTGTGATTCACCAATGGCAAATTTACAATCACAGATCGACAAAGACTAGGCACAGCTTCCCTGCATACCATGTAGCTGCCATTTCTTTGCAGTAGAATGTACTACAGGATACCTAATCTTTTGTTTTATTGTGCAAGGATGCAAATTGAAATAATTGCACATTGAAAAAAATCTGAGCCCCTCCTCCCCCCTATTCACCTATTATGCCATTGAGCAGCAAGTTAAAAAAATATAACATGTTAAAATAACTTTTTTAATGCAAAGGTGGTTGTGTTTGTATGTGTTTGAAGGGTCCTCCTGGTTCTCAGCATTCCCCACATCCTCAGCCAGCTCACACTCCTGGCATGATGGGCCCTCAGGTATACCTCAGTTCTACTCAGGTATCTTTAGCGCTATACACTGGCTCAAGTGATAATGCATTTCATTGTGAAAACTACATACAGTAAAAGCTGTGTTATCCGGCCCCCATGGGTCATTGCCCCTGCTGTTAATCAAATGCGCCAAATGTGCATAGAATGGTACAAAAGAACAACTTCCTGAACTTTGCCTGTGAAAAATATATTAAATAATCACATTATTAAGTTCACGCATGACCACATTACTCCATCAAAACATAATTTAATATATTTTTTTACAGATGACCATACAGTGTGTAAACAACTTTGTTGTTTAAACATTGAGTACCACTTTGTTGTTTACACAGGTGTGTAAACAACTAATTTTTTTCTGTTTTGATGGTAATAATCTGTGAGTCAGCTGTGTGGTGGTGTGTAAACAACTTAATTGAGGCCCCTCGAGTGTGGGTTGGAGGTGTGTGCTGGATAACACAGCTTTTACTCTTCTGTATTTTTTTTTTCTTTTTCAAATCATTCTATGTATCCATTTGCCACAAAATGCTTATTTTAAAATGGATAATTTGTTGTGCAGTAAACCCTTAAATATTGCAGGGGTTGTGTTGCTGGAAAATTCCATGTTAGTTAAAACCAATTTCCTGTGGTAGTAAAGGGGTTAGGTTCCAGGGCTTCCAGAAAATATTGAGGAAGATGGGTGGCAGCCCATAATAAACACATCACAATTGAAATAAACATGTAACATAAATATAAATCGGCTTTCCGATGAAGTCTCCTGCTGTGTTGAAGCAGATTAAACCTGGCTCTTTCCCTTCTATAATTTATCTGAAGCCTGTCTTTCTGAGTCAGACCTCACTTTGCTCGACTTTTTTGCATTTGGTTCACCACTAGCAACAGTTTTCCTCTTGAGAGCCATGGTTAAAAATCATGAAGGGCAACAATAACCGAAAACAAAGGAATTGATTACGATTACATCGAACATGGTGTTGACGTGGAGATAAGTACAGTACAGTACTGTACGTGCTGCATGTGTCTCCTTTACCTCCTGCACAGACCACAGCAGCCCCGCTGATTTACAGTTATGTGTAAACTCGAAACTCTCAACAATAATCACTTTTCTCCATCATTTTACGTTTCAGCATCATTATTAATGGAGAGTGAGAAACAACAAAAGGCTCGTGGTGGGTGATAACCATCACAACTCGGCTCAAAAACTGCAGTTGGTCGAAATTCACCTCTGTAAATCAGTGCAAAAGAGGTTGCCTGCGATTGGTCAAAACCAGTAATATTTAAGGGTTTACTCTATGTGTTTTTGTTATTTGCAATAT
Organism: Eptatretus burgeri; assembly: GCF_056783735.1. Taxonomy (NCBI): domain Eukaryota; kingdom Metazoa; phylum Chordata; class Myxini; order Myxiniformes; family Myxinidae; genus Eptatretus; species Eptatretus burgeri. Next base: position 115,815,515 of record NC_140962.1, on the reverse strand, counting down.
ATGTGAGTGTATTCAATGTAAAATTTCACTGGGACATGAGATCTCTTTTTCTGGTAATTCCTATCACATAAATATTGGCACATATCAAGTCGTGTTCTTGAGGCACTGTGACAATTTCTTTGTGTAAATCCAAAGTTTAGACTCGTGGAAAGAGTGTAGTTGAAGATGATGATTGGATTTTGGTGAAGGCAGAAGGTTGTTACCTGAATTTCAAAGATCATACAGACCTTACCGATAAGAAACAGTGGGTATTTTGCGGGACATAAGGGTTGGAAAGAAAAAAATGATCATCAGTGGAAATGGGAGAACCAAGAGATAGCAGTATGCTGTATCCTTGAAGCAGTGGGAAGAGTAATATAAAGGTGATTCTAAAGGCATTAAACACCATGGTTTATTAAAGGTAAAGTCAAAGTTTGAATTCCTCTTTTCTTAAAAAAAAAAATTCATTTATTTTTATAGAATCGTGGCTCGTGGAAGAGCTGGCACACTGAATATATCAGGACGCAACAGAGTCAAAGGAACATTAGAGAGAGGTGGGAAATACCAACAACAGGGTTGAAGGACAAAATGAAGGGAGACTTGGACAAGCAATCAGTGCGGGAGGAATGAGGGGTAGGGAAGGCCGTATGGGGTGGACAAGATGGATACAGAAGCAAACTCTCAGGAAGGAAAAACAGGAAATTTGGAAAGGGGGTGTAGGTAACAGGGGTAGAAAAGATCATGGTTTTAGATTGGGGATGATCTGAGATGGTGATGAACAGGTGTTTTGAAGACCTTGAGGGATGAATAAGATTGAAGAGGATATGGCAGTTGGTTTCACAGGTGGGGAAGAAAGAGGAACAAATGAGTTGAAGTGAGCAGTGTTTCTGAATTTTGGGAGTGTCACCAGAAAGGGGTTGATGTTGGATCGCGTGCACTCTGCAGAAACCTGGGGCGGAGGGGAGGGAGGGGGGAGTAAGTGGACAAATCACAGAAAGAGCAGAGGGTGCAAGACCACAAAAGAGGCGGTAGAAGACAGAGAGACCACCAACATGTCTGTGATGGGAACATGATAAGCCCATCGACTCGGCTTCATCATGAGAGATTCCAAGAATCTTAATGGCCTTGTTTTCCACGGTGTCAATCTGAGCAAGATATGAGGCAGGGAGCTAGCCCAGAGGAAAGAGCAGTACTTCACCAAGCTGCGGATGAATACCTTGTAAGTGGATAAGAGTTCAGGTGTGCTAAGGAAGTCTTTGCCCGATGGCGGATGTCTAGTCAGCGACTGAATTTGGGAGCCAACTTGGAAACATGGTTTGCCCAATAAAGATCATCGCTGAAAGTGAGACCCAGGAGTTGGAGTGACTGAACTTCCTTAAGAGGATTGTTAAGAAAGTATATGGGAGGGTTTACCAGTCAGTCCTTTTGGGGGGGAGGTGGGAGGGAGGGACAGAGAGGGGGAGAGGGGAAGGGAGAGAGAGGAAGAGAGCGAGTGCGAATTGCCAGAATTGAAAGACATATTCTAAGTGTTTGACCAACTTTTGATTCTATCGAGGGCTGAAGAGAAGGAAGAGAGTGCAGCCTGCCTGTCTGAAGGATGAGGGATGTCACAGCAGAGGTGGCGTCATCAGCAAATATGAATTATTATTCGATTATTTTTAGCAATTGTAAACTGAATTGTTGTGATAACGAGTGCAATATTTCAAGTGATAGATAAATCAATCTTTCTTGCTGAAAATAATTCACAAATTATTGCTTTTTAAAGTTAGAATGACCCCTGCAGGAAAGTAAAGCTTTGAAATTATGGGAGACTCATCTCTAAAACTCTGTTGTTCTGTGGGGATCTAAAGCTTGTAAAGCTTTTATGCACATCGTATGTGGAACAGACATTAGTTGACAACGGTGTAATTATCCATAAATGGCAACTACATTCGTTGACTGGGCTTGGGATCCTAGGATCCTGAGTTCAAATCTCACTCGGCTGTTGAATTAATACCAGGTGGGGTTGACTCTGCCTGTCATCCTTCCGAGGTCGGCAAAATGAGTGCCAGCTTGCTGCTATCCTGTGTCAGAGTGGTGACCCATCCAGGATTGTGTTCAATAGCCAAGGAAATTGCTTATGCAGCAGCAGCGCTCCACACAGACTATGGTCCCAATGGATGGATTTGTTGACAGTGGACAAATCAACAAAGCATATTGGATTTGAACCTGCAATTTTTATATCCCGAGTTTTCATGGGATTGTCAAACGAGCTCACTAACCTGACAAAGAAAACAAAATTTTTAATGACTAATGGCATGTTTCCACAAGCAATTTCAGAACTTATTCCTGTTAGAAGTAACCCAAGCCAAAACAAACCTCGACATCTGCATTTGCAAAACTGATGTCATTACAATAACTAAGTTTACAATGTTGTATTTCATGTTTGGTGTATGACCACATTTATTCAAAGTTTTTTGTGGACATGTCTTGTATTGGCGATGATCGCTTATTCTTGAGGCACAAATCGCAACAATATACTACATTCACACCGTCATTACTTATTGCGTTGTGTTAACTTTTTTTCACCTCGGAATATATGGTGGCTGCTGCTCAGGCTGTAAGGTAAACTATTGTATGAAAATTAATTTGCTTGAATACTCGAGAGCATTCACGAGATATGATTAGATCATTACTAGTGAGCATGAATGCCAGTAGTTGGTACATATTACAATCGGTGGCATTTCCATGAGTACTTGGTGTAATGAAATATTTGAGTTAAAGATAAAGTAGCAGTGACTGCATTAAAATAAACTAGATGGTATTCATGGAATACTTGCCCCACTCAGTCTCGAGAAGGACTTGGTGCGAACCAACTCTTCTGGCAGCAAATTTGTATTTAGGAATAATTGAATCAAAATCAAATGGAAGGCCAAATAAAATAGGTACTGCATTGGAGTCATCACAAGGAACACAAGGAAATCAAGGAAACCAAACAAGCAAAAAGCAAAGATGAAGTCACCAGGAGAAACCTGGAAAGGACACGGGTTTGAATTTCTGCTCTACCCTCAAACCCATCCAGGCGCAGCCAAGTGAGCCTTATTCAAAACAAAAAAAACATCAAAAAGAACGCAGATTCAAAAAAAACTTAAGTAATTCTGGATGCCAGGTCATGTGTCTGATCAAGATGAAATTTTAACATATATTCCCCATCACTACTAGATCATAATTTTGAAGTTTCACATCGATTGATGTAGTGGTTCAAGAGAGAATTTAAAAAATATTTCCCTTCAATCCAATATGGCTGCCAAACCATGTGACATCTGATGTCATTGGTGGGGAATGTTTTGTTCCTCATATATAGGTGGTCATACCTGTAAAGTTTCTCCTTGATCTGTTGAGCCGTTTCGGAGAAGAAAATTTTTGAAGGTGTTGTTTAAAAATAAATAAATAAATGGCTGCCAAACCACGTGACCAATGTCATAATTATCATTAAAACATTGTACATGAGTAGTCACACCAATGTTGAAAATTTCGTGTCCATCCGACAAGCGGTTCCAGAGAAAAGGGAATAACAAAATGCAGACACGCACGTACGCACGTACGGGACTGATCGCGTAACCCCATTTTTTGCTTCATGAATGCAGGCTAATAACTAAAACGGCACTCAGTAGAATGCATAGCTCTGCCAGGTGGAACAGTTTAAGTTTTGGATTCCACTGATAGGCCGGATCTGTTTTCGGACCTCAAACAAAATCGAATGGGCTTGTTCTTGTCATCTACCCAACTCATCTAGTAAGTTTTGTCACAATCTGTCCACCCCATTTTGAAATATCATCATGCTATATATCGTGTTTGGCCCAATCTCTCAACGGTGAAGAATCACTTGAAAAATCAAAAAATTCTCATAACCAGATGTTCACCAAAATCAAATCAATTAGTCCTTGGCACACACCCCACCTATCCACCAAGTTTGTTCGAATCTGTCCATAACCTTTTGAGATATCCTGCTCACAAACAGACAGGGTTGAGTACATAATCTCTATTCACCTTCGGTTGTGGAGGTAATAATATTTTTATTTTATTTTACATGGCCACTGCAAACCCATCAAAACAAATCATGGGACAAACAACAGCATAAGACAAAGCTCCCACTGAAGCTGTGCCAGTTAGAGACAACAACTGGAAACCACAACGCTCTCCTGGACACCTAACCCTGGTCATTTTGACACTAAAATTAATTAAGTTGAAGATTTGTTTCAAACCAAGACAAAAATGCAACTTCCTTGGTCTTGTGTTCTTTCACATATTACAGAAATTGGATGTTCCTTCAACCCAAAGTGCCCATTATATACCACATAAAATAAATAGCATGCTCAAAGCTATGTTCAGACTACCCAGTTGGCATGGCTTCAAACAGTCTCTTCAACTTGCTGCTGCAGAACAATGGGAGGTTACAGCAGCAGCAGTCATGGTGGCAACAGTATTGACATGATGTGCATGGTACACAACACAGCATGACCATCAAAATGCCCAAGTGCTCTGCAGGGTGTTCACAAAGACCCAGACAACTTTGTTTGTTAATATATTTAGAACCACAAATGATGTGATACCCTTTGGTTTATATGATACAGAAACTCATAAAGTTTTGTGCACACCATCAATACACTTCAATGTGAGCTCCGTTTGTCACGTGCACGACATCAAGGCGGTACACGAGTTCTTGCCATGTTTGGCTCATCATGTTTGCGTGCACCAGTGCCCATGCAGCTGTGATTCGAGAACAAATATCCTGCAGGTTTACCACCTTGGTGTTGTCGACATCTTTAATAAAACCGCACAGAAAAAAATCAAGGGGGGTAAGTCTGCTGATCATGGGGGCCAGGTCGCTGGTCCATCTCGGCCATTCCAGCGACCTGTAAAATTTTCATTTCGGACGGCTCAAACGACTAAGGTCCAAAGAGGGGGAGCTCCGTCCTGTTGAAAAATGATATTTGTTTGAAGGTTCTTCAATCTATGGGAAGGCGAATCCTTCCATCGTGTTCATGTAAATTGTTGAGGTCACTGTATCCTCCACAAAGAAAAACGGACCGAACAAGCGGTCATGGAGAAGACCACACCATACATTGACCTTTGGACTTTCACTTACGTGTTCAATGATCACGTGGGGGTTTTCACATTGTGCCCAGATTCTCACATTGTGCCAGTTGATCTTCCCCGATACATGAAAGCAAGCTTCGTCTGTGAATATGACCTTTTTCAGTTGGTATTCGTCATCCTCTATGCGACTGACTGAGTTTTTCCAAGCCATTTGCCTTATGTTGGGATCCGTCATTTGGTTTGAGTTCCTGCAGATTCTGCAGGAACTCAAAACTGCAGCATCTGAAGGAATAAAGCTTCAGTCTTTTATGCAAAATCCTGTGTACAGTGGTGGTTGGTCGTCCAAGTTCTCTGGATGCACGTCAGATTGATTTTCTGGGACTTTGTTGAAATTATTCATGCACTCGTTCAATGTCTGCTACATTTGTGCTTGATTGACCGGTACTTTTCTGTTTTTGACAACTTCCAGTCTCCTTAAACCTCTTGTACCACTCTGTGATACCAGTCCGTGATCCACTCTGTGATACCAGTCCGTGATGGTAAATTCCTTCCATACCTTGGATGGCAATTACGCTGAACTTGCGCGTCAAATCTCATCTCTGAACCATTCGACGCACTGAGCTTTCTCCTGTTGAGTCGCCATTTTCTTTTACATTAAACCACCAGACCTAAAAATATAGAAAACTTTTTGAGTTTCTGTGTCATATAAAAGAAAGGGTATCATTCCATCATTTGTGAAACTAAGTATATTGTTGCGGACCCGGGATCGGGGCGAGAAGACCACGGGACCAGCTACCCCGGGTTTCCACTAGACCCTCTGGAATCGCAGGTCGTCGCACACGGATAACTCTGTGACGTGGTGGGTCGCTAATTAGCGGTCGCTAATCACGGCCGATTATAATCGGCCGTGAACGCCAATTACTCAATCATGTGACTTAGAGTCCTCAGTCTAATGGAAACCGGTTACCTAAAATTGTCACATGATCTAATCACCAGGGGACATGTCCTCGGTATGCCTTGTTCAAACCGGATCACCTCACTGGGTAAGATGCAGCCGAGCATAACTGCCAAGGACGTACTGGCTCGAAAACAGATCGTTGGGGAATAACATCCTGGCTAAGCTAGGATACAGACCATGCTGGACCAATGAAGGAAAAGACGAAAACGACCTGGGAACATTTCTATAAAAAGCATTTATTTACAATTGGCGAGGAATGGTATCTGGCACAGTAAATGGGGTTTATTATTATGTACAGCAGGGAAAGCAAGGAATTCGTGGGGTGTGACAAAAGGCAAGCAATTTACAAAAGCAGACACAGAGCAGACATCCCATTATATCTTCTACGATATTAATTTAAGCTATGACAGGTGCTGTCTCACACACACACACACACACACACACACACACACACACACACACACACACACACACACACACACACACACACACACACACACACACACACACACACACACACACACACACACACACACACACACTGAAGATTAGTTAGCCAGAAGGAAGGAGAGCAAATGAGAACCAACGGCCTCTCAATACCTGGCGCGGTCAGCCGACCAACGCAACCCAGGACGCTTTGGGGCACGCTCCGCTTGAGAGATCCCACCTTAAGAGTCGGCGCGTTATCTCCTGCTTAATCACTTTGCTGGGGCTCGTGGAAACGTGTGCTCCGCACTGGTCCAGAAGAACATCTGTCGCACACCAACCCCGAGTGTAGATGCAGCGGCAGGCAAACAACGAGGTGCAGTGAAGAGAGGGCGGAGCAGAGAGGCCAAGAAGTGGGCGCGGCAAACAGGTGGAGACAGTGCGAGGCAGGCAGGCGAGGAAGTGCAGGGAGAGAGAGAGGGTGGATGGCTTCGCGATCCGCCTTTTATAAGTCCCGGGAGAAGGGTGGGGCGACGACCCGAAGCGACGCGCCGTCACCCGAATCGCGCTACCTCATTGGGTCCTGGCCCCACCATGCCAGCCAGTCTCCTCGGGGGCCGGAAGCACTCTCATTCGCACATCCGGCGCGACACAGCCCAGAGCTTTGCACCGAACTCCCGGGCCGTTTTCTGGTGACTGGACGAGGGTCGTGTTGGTCCCGCAGCCATTTGGGGCACCCCGGTGAGCTGTGGTTGGTGCTGTTAACGTGCTTGGCCCATCCCCGCGCCACGCGGTCTGAGTGGCCTGGGCTGCGCAGCACGCCCGTTTGGTGGCGAATTGCAGCACGGGGTGATTTTTCCCGTGTGTGGGAGATGTTGGTGGTTGAGGTAGAGAGCTTTTGGTGAGCGAAGGTGGAGCAAGGTGAGACGCCGTTGTAAATCGGCGCGCAGATTTGAATGAAAGGGCGCACCATGCGCGTTCTGTACAGTGTTGGTGGTGAGTCTCTCACAGGGTGGCTGCCTGGGTGTGGTGCCTGCTTCGATTTGTATCATGGAAAAAGGAAAGGGTTGGATGGAAATCAGGATTGAAAAGAAGATAGAGATATAATTATTAGACCTAGCTATTAGACCCATGCAACGCTCTTCATTCCGTTAACCAATTAGACATGAGGGGAAGGTCTGACTGCATGAAGACTAACAAAATAACTGCCTGGGGATCACTGTATGTTGGGTGCCATTGCCTTGGAGGCATGTGGTTTTGCAGAACCGCAACAATATTAACAACAAAGGTTGTCTAGGTCTTTTTGGAACACCCTGTATTTTTGCTTTTAGTCGAAAAATGAAAGAAAGGCAGAAATGAAGAATTATTCTTTCTAAAAGCTGCTTTTATGAGATACTATTTGACAGCAGAGGGTTAAGAAAATCTATTTTGGTAATTTTGCATGATTAAAACACACCAGGAAAACTGGGAACTTGCTTCCTTGTGGAAGTTGCATGTCACGTCCATTTGTTGGAGAACAATTTTTGTTGACAACATGGCCATTGTTGCACACACACACACACACACACACAAGCATTTAAAGGCCATTTTCCCTGCTAAAGCGGGGGTTAGCCTTGCGGGCCCCATGACAATCTTCTCCACTTTACCCTATTTTCTGCATCTCCCCTTCTTAATCCCCTTGCCCACATTTCTTCTTCCACCACCTTTAGCCAAGTTTTTCTCGGTCTTCCCCGTCCTCTACATCCTACCACACTCATTTCCAACACTCCTCTCACCCAGTCACTTTCATCCTTCCTCAACACATGACCCAAACCAGCTCAACCTGTTTCTCTTCACAACATCCATCACAGACTCTATTCCCATCATCTTCCGCAAGTCATCATTTGTCTTCCTCTCTCTCAACGATACTCCACACATCCACCGAACCATTCGCATTTCCACCCTTTCCAGCCTTTGTTGCTGCTCCTTGTTCAGTACCCATGTCTCACTCCCATAAATCATCGTACTCCTCACACATGTAGCATACACCTTTCCCTTCAGTTTCAACGACACTCCCCTCTTCGTCAGCACGCCACTCAGTTCCCGAAACTTCTTCCATACACATCTCACTCTAGCAACCGTTGAAGAGTCTGATCCACCTTCTCCAT
>NC_140962.1:115761926-115801926 GCF_056783735.1 Eptatretus burgeri | reverse complement strand
GGGGAAAAGGATTCATACCGATTGGCAAGACAGAGGGACCGAGCTGGGAAGGATGTGCTGCAGGTTAGGGTGATAAAGGACGTAAATGGGAATGTGCTGACGAGCGAGGAGAGTGTGTTGAGAAGGTGGATGGAGTACTTTGAGGAGCTGATGAATGAAGAAAATGAGAGAGAGAGAAGGTTGGAAGAGGTGGAGATAGTGAATCAGGAAGTGGGGTGGATCAGTGAGGATGAAGTGAGGACTGCTATGAAGAGGATGAAAAGTGGAAAGGCGGTTGGCCCAGATGACATACCAGTGGAGGCATGGAAGTGCTTAGGAGAGATGGCAGTGGGGTTGTTAACCAGATTGTTTAATAAAATCTTGGAAAGTGAGAGGATGCCGGAGGAGTGGAGATTAAATGTACTGGTTCCGATTTTCAAGAATAAGGGTGATGTGCAGAGCTGTGGAAATTACAGAGGGATAAAGTTGTTAAGCCACACCATGAAGTTGTGGGAAAGAGTCGTGGAAGCTCGGTTGAGAAGAGAGGTGACGATTTGTGAGCAGCAATATGGGTTTATGCCAGGAAAGAGCACCACTGATGTGATGTTTGCTTTGAGAATGTTGATGGAAAAGTATAGGGAAGACCAGAAGGAGTTACATTGTGTTTGTGGATTTAGAGAAAGCTTATGATAGGGTGCCAAGAGAGGAGTTGTGGCATTGGATGAGGAAGTTGGGAGTGGTGGAGAAGTATGTGAGGATTGTGCAGGATATGTATGGAGGACAGTGTGACAGCGGGGAGGTGTGCGGTAGGAATGACGGACCGGTTTAAGGTAAAAGTGGGATTGCACCAAGGATCAACTCTGAGCCCTTTCCTGTTTGCAATGGTGATGGACAGGTTCACGGACGAGATCAGACTGGAGTCTCCATGGACTATGATGTTCGCGGATGACATCATGATCTGTAGGGAGAGTAGGGAGCAGGCTGAGGCGAGCCTTGAGAGGTGGAGGTAGGCACTGGAGAGAAGGGGAATGATAGTCAGTCGGAGTAAGACGGAGTACATGTGCGTAAATGATAGGGAGGGTGGTGGTATGGTGCGGTTGCAAGGAGTTGAGGTGGGGAAGGTGGATGGGTTTTAAATGCTTGGGATCAACTGTCCAAAGTAACGGAGAGTGTGGGAGAGAAGTGAAAAAGAGAGTGCAGGCAGGATGGAGTGGGTGGAGAAGAGTTGCAAGAGTGATTTGTGACAGAAGGGAAGCTGCAAGAGTTAAGGGGAAAGTATATAAGATGGTAGTGAGACCAGCTATGTTGTATGGTTTGGAGGTGGTGGCGCTAACAAAAAGACAGGAAGTGGAGCTGGAGATGGCAGAGTTAAAGATGCTGCGATTCTCGTTGGGAGTGACGATTATGGACAGGATAAGGAATGAGTATATTAGAGGGACTGCGCAGGTAGGACGGTTTGGAGACAAAGTGAGAGGCGAGATTGAGATGGTTTGGACATGTGCACAGGAGGGAAGCGGAGTATATCGGGAGAAGGATGCTGAAGATGGAGCCACCAGGCAGGAGGAGAAGAGGAAGGCCAAAGAAGAGGTTCATGGATGCGGTGAGGGCGGACATGCGGGTGGTTGGAGTGTTAATGGAAGATGTGGAGGATAGAGCGAAATGGAGACGGTTGATCCGCTGTGGTGACCCCGAACGGGAGCAGCCAAAAGAAGAAGAAGAAGATATACATACATACATACAAACATACATATATCATAATGTCGAGTGATGACAAAACTCGGTAGATGAGTTGGTTAGGTGACAAGGACAAGCGGATTAGATTTTTGTTTAGATCTTGCCTATCAATGAGATATAAAACATGAACTGTTCAACTTGGCAGAAGCATGTGCTCCACCGAGTGCCGTTCTACTTTGTGCTGTTTTGCCAAGTGCCGCTCTCTGAGTGATTTTTCATTATCTTGCCAAAACGAAGTTTTTGCAAGATATGTTAGTCAGCTTGTGTTTTTTTTTTATCTTGCCAAAACGAAGTTTTTGCAAGATATGTTGGTCAGCTTGTATGTTTTTTTTATTTATTTATTAATTTTTTTGTTTGTTTGTTTGTTTGTCTGTAATCACGTATAAAAAATTCTGCAGAGCACAGTTATCATTGGACATTTTTGTAACTTCGCATATCAGAGGCCTATAGAGGTCCCTTTCAGTGCACAAAATTTTGAATGTCAAGGTCAAAGGTCAAGGTCACTTTGTCGCAAATCAGGGGAGTCGACGAAACCCTTATTTTTTGAGTAATTTTGATTGGATCGTCTTCAAACTTCATGGGAATATAGTTCATGGTCTGGCGCTCAGCTGATTCATTTTTGGTGGCGATTGGCCTTGACCTTCATATGTTTGTTTGTTTTTTTGGTCTGTAATCACGTATAAATCACTCTGCAGAGCACAGTTATCATTGGAAATTTTTGTAACTTCGCATATCAGAGGCCTATAGAGGTCCCTTTCAGCGCATAAAATTTTGAAGGTCAAGGTCAAAGGTCAAGGTCACTTCGTCGCAAATCAGGGGAGTAGACGAAACCCTTATTTTTTGAGTAATTTTGATCGGATCGTCTTCAAACTTCATGGGAATATAGTTCATGGTCTGGCGCTCAGCTGATTAATTTTTGGTGGCGATTGGCCTTGACCTTCATGGTTAGCGCCGAAGGTCAAACATATTTGACCCCAAGGTCAAATTTTCAAGTTTTAGGAACCATATCGTGTTGTACCTCAAATTGAACACCTCGATGAGTGCTTTCTAGCTATGTCAAGCTTGAGACATTATGACGTCATTTGGTGACATTATGAGGCAAAAGCATATTTTTCATGGTTACTCTGTAGAACGATTCTCATCGGAATCTCTCGTAGGCAGATATTCCTCAAGGAGTCGCTCCTGGTGGATAGCGGCTCTGTTCACCTCAGTGTGACCTTAAAGAAGTCACATGTGGTCACCTTTTGGCAAGATATGGGTCACCCTGCGGGTGACATTGACTTTTTTACTTACGAAATCTAAAGATTTCGTAAGTATATTGATGCCTTCCGTTTCTGTTTGTTACTTACGAAATCTAAAGATTTCGTAAGTATATTGATGACTTCCGTTTCTGTTTGTTTGTTTGTTTGTAGGCACGATAACTCGAGAACAGAAGAAGCTTCCAATGTCAAATTACACCACGTGATTCAGGACGGTGATGGCTAGTGCTGATTAGATTTTGGTCAAAATCGGTCAAAGGTCAAGGTCACAGTGAGGTCAAATATTCGATTTTTGATGGTTTGGTACAGATAACTCGAGAACGGAAGAAGGTACCAATGTCAAATTACACCACCTGATTCAGGAGGGTGATGGCTAGTGCTGATTAGATGTTGGTCAAAATCGGTCAAAGGTCATGGTCACAGTGAGGTCAAACATTCGATTTTTGATGGTTTGGAACAGAATCATCGGAGAAACTTCTGGTTTGCGTCGCTACCTTCTCTTGAGACAGCTTTTATTCGACAAGGTCAGAGGTCAAGTTGACAATTTCATAAGTACCAGTCAATGACTGCTTGTTTGTTTGTTTGTTAGTTTGTTACTTACGAAATCTAAACATTTCGTACGTATATTGATGCCTTCCGTTTCTGTTTTTTGTTTGTTACTTTCGAAATCTAAAGATTTCGTAAGTATATTGATGCCTTCCGTTTCTGTTTGTTTGTTTGTTTGTTTGTTTGTTTGTTTGTTTGTTTGTAGGCACGATAACTCGAGAACGGAAGAAGCTACCAATGTCAAATTACACCAGGTGATTCACGAGGGTGATGGCTAGTGCTGATTAGATTTTGGTCAAAATCGGTCAAAGGTCAAGGTCACAGTGAGGTCAAACATAATTCCGTAAATTCATGTGGAGAAATGGAGTATTTTTGCTTCGCTCGATGTTACGAGTTCGTTTTAACTTCGATTTTAATTTTGTCTTCGGTTTTTGCGATCGCTTCGGACGCTTAAAACTCGTTTGTCGAAATTCTGGTGAAAATCGGATGTTTTGGAGACGTTTTAAGATTGTATAAAAAATATTTCACTCGACGCGTCACGGGTCGTCCCATGATGCAGTGCGCTCGAGCAGACGCGTCGTTGAGTCACGTAAAGGTATAATTGCGTGGAGAAATGGAGATTTTTGCTTCGCTCGACGTTACGAGTTCGTTTTAACTTTGATTTTAATTTTGTCTTCGGTTTTTGCGATCGCTTCGGACGCTTAAAACTCGGTTGTCGAAATTCTGGTAAAAATCGGATGTTTTGGAGACGTTTTCAGATTGTATAAAAAATATTTCACTCGACGCGTCACGGGTCGTCCCATGATGCAGTGCGCTCTAGCAGACGCGTCGTTGAGTTTCGTTAAGGTATAATATAATCGCGTGGAGAAATGGAGATTTTTGCTTCGGTCGACGTTACGATTTTTGATGGTTTGATACAGAATCATCGTAGAAACTTCTGGTTTGCGTCGCTACCTTCTCTCGAGATAGCTTTTATTAGACAAGGTCAGAGGTGAAGTTGACGATTTCGTAAGTACCAGTCTATGACTGGTTGTTTGTTTATTTGTCCGCACAGAACTTTTGTGTTTTTCTTCGCAACTGCTTGTCGGATTGAGACAAATTTTTCACCATTGGTGTGAATGCTGATGTAGAATGCTTTAATGATAATTATGATGTCATAGGTCACATGGTGTGGCAGCCATATTGGAAAAATGGGAAAACTTTGGAACCCCATATCTCTGAAACTGCACCAAGGAAAAAATTCAAACTTGGCATATAGCAAGTACTCCTCATGGGGAATGAGTGTGATTTTTTTTTTGACATCATAGGTGCCCTCGTTATGATGTCATTGCATATGTAAAACGCCCCGTCCGATTAGTATGAAAAATTTTGAGGGTCATCTGGTCCACATAAAATGGTCCACAGAAAAAAAATTTGATGTCATCATCACGTGATTCGGTAGCCATATTGTTAAAAAAAAAAACTTCAAAAATCTTCCTCTTTGAAGTGGCTGAACAGATAAAGGCGAAACTTTACACGTCCGACTGCCTATGCATGAGGAATAAAAGGCTCACACATATGATGTCATTGGTCACATGGTTTGGCAGCCATGTTGGATTTACCGCAAAACCTATGAAAATCTTCTCCAGAATGGCTGGGCAGATCCAGGGGAAACTTCACACAAATCTTCCCCAAGCCATGGGTGTATCAGTTTGTTAAGGAATAATTGATAGGTCACATGGTTTGGCAGCCACATTGGATTGAACAAAAATATTAAATAATGTTTTCTCTGTAACAGCTTAATCAGTCGATGTAAAACTTCACATTTATGATGAAGTAGTGATGGGGAATATATGTTTTAAATATAAACTTTATCGGATTCATGGGCTGGCTGCTCGAATTATTTAATTTTCTGATATGGGTTCTTTTTGTTTTTTAAGTGGCAGTTCTAATTATGTCTCATTAATTACATAACACATCAGTACATAAATGCCACACAAAATAAGTTGTGGCGAGGGATTGCTCTTTTTCTTGTTTTCTTACACATTGTTTCAAAATTCCTCGGGATACCTCCCTCGTGCATTTACCGAGTAACACAAGAAATTCATAAATATCACAGGTATTCACATGTTATGTACGGTTGAGGTTACTTGCCATGAAATGACATGAATATGTTGAAAGTTTTTTTTTTAAGTTGTAAACTCCAATTGAAATATTTTTGAACCTAAGTACCATTATTAAACGACTCGCTGTAATCCATGAATGAAAGGGAATGTGATATTGAACAAAATGAACTGTAAATTTACTGGGCTTAATTATGTGCTTATCCTTAAAAAAAAAAAAATAAAAAAAAATTGGCAATGGAAATTAATCTGTTAAATGAAAGTCCATGCTATTTCATGTGGACACTCGATTGGCATATGGGTATTCCTCCTTTTAACACAGTAGTTGCTTTCAGATAATTTACCACATTCGCTGAAAAGGTGTAAAACAAAGGTAATTTTCCGAGAAGAAATAATGTAATTGGTGAAGTGTGTCAGGAAGTGGGTGGTTGGGGAAGAACAAAAGTAATTTTCCCATAAGAAACTGGAATGGCACTCAGTAGATCACATGCCTCCGCCAGGCTGAACAGTTTGCGTTTTGTATCCCACTGATAGGCCAGATCTGCATCTGGATATTAACCAAAATCAAATCAGCTTGTTCTTGTCACCTATGCAACTCATCCATCAAGTTTTGTCATTATCCGTCCACAACTTTTTGAAATATCGTAGTATATATTGTTACGGATCCAGGGTTCGGGGTGCAACGAGGGGAAGCACTCGGATCCCTCCTGAACGCCTGGTCCTGAGGCCGCCAGGGACAGATAACTATGCCTACCGGCGGGTTGCCAAGCAACCACGAACACTGATTGGCACTGCCAATCCTGGCAGGGTTACATTACCTCATGTGATACCTTACCTCTGGATGGCCGAGTCAATTGGGGTCTCGTGTGCACACTCAGATTACTGCTGGGTGGTACAGTGAGTATGCGCTGGCTAACAAAGCAAATCAGGTGGGGTACAACTTCCCGTCAAACTATACTTGTGCACTGTCTGACCAATAAAGGAAAAGACAACCGAGACAGATTGGAAATAACAACAAATAATTATTTATTACACACACACAAGCAAGAAAGCAAAAGGTACATAAGAGCAGGTTTAACCAAAACACGTATTCGAATTCAATCTTACTTACACAAAAGACTTGGCCATCATTCACTCAGGGGAGAAGAATTAAACAATAAGAACTTGAAAATACAAGAAAAGTAAAGTATGGAGAAAAGAAAAGCAGAGTCTTTTCTTTTCTCCCTCACCTCACACAGCCCGACAGCTGTGCAAGCCACAAATGTACAAGAGAATACGGAGGAATATGGATGGGGAAGATGGGCAATGGCGATGTGCATGATGGGACACACAGCCGCATCCCCGAGGTACCCATACCCGGTAGGCGAGTTCTCTCTGGCGTCCCAGATATGCCATCTCGATATACGAATCACCCTCCTCTGCTTCTTCCTCCTCAGGCCCCTGTCGATTAAGTGCTGTATTCATCCTCCTTGTCCTTCGTGGCTGATAGGATTGAGACCGCAGGACGACGCTCGTGGAAGGAGTGTTCTTTTACCACAGAAGCTTGACACCAACTGCTCATGAAATCTTTCTTTCTTCACCCTCATACGCTTTTTTCCCCTTCGCTCATGAGCTGCTCCTTCCTCAGCCTTCTGCATCTGAGCCTTCTGCTCATAAGCTCTTTTCTTTTCTCCCTCAAACTTTCTATGTCTCTGAGCATTCTGCTTATGAGCTCTTTTCGGCCTCTCACGAGCTCTCTTCGACCCGGCTCATGCGAGTCTTCCCCATCCGCTTCTCCTTTATATTTTTTCACAACACTTTTTTTCTTTTTTCCCCTTCTCTCACAAGTCTTCTCCATCCCTCATTGGTCCACAGCCGACAGGGGTGGGTCCACGACGTGGCTTGTGGAAAATGCCACGTCATTTTGAGGAAACGCTCGGTTCAGCACTTGCCCCATTCACGTGCCCAAGGCCATGATGGAAGCCCCCGCCCCTTCCCTCGCGTGCAAGCATTCACCCGTACAGTCCTGCACTGTATCACGCCTGCGATAAGTGCCGCACCTCGTGCCACGAACATGCACGCGAAAATGCAGTGAAAATGGAGAGGAACTCTGCCGGACCGATGGACGACAGAATGGCCTCGGAGCCAAAGGTAAGACTGATGGCGTGAAGGAGGGATTGTTGAAAGGATGTGTGGTGATGAGGTGGTTATTGATGGATTGAGAAAAGCAGGGGGGGGTGGAATGGACAGATGGTGTGAGCCGTGAGGAGGAATGATTGAAAGTTACAGAGGGGAAGGGGGGAGACATTACACTGGGAAAATACAACCTAGCCAACACATGCCCCCTGAACAACCCTTCAACAAAGGACCAAGGACTATCGACACAAAGACTAACGAAATGACTCATCTTGGGGCCCAACGTGTCCATGTATGCTGTCCTCCTGGAGTAACTTTTCCAAAACCATAACATTATTGTTGTTGGCCCTATCTCTTACTTGTGATAAAAAAAAATCACTGAGAAAATGATAGAATTATTTGATCTGGATCTGGATTAGGACCTTCACCAAAATATAATCAATTCGTCCTTGTCAAACACCCAACCTGTCCATAACTTTTTGAGATATTGGTTCACGAAAAAATATTTTCATGAAAAAAATAAGTGACCACTATATTCGTTATTGTTGTGTGTATGTCTGTATGTCTGTCTGTCTGTCTGTCTGTCTGTCTGTCTGTCCCGAGCATAGCTCCGTGGGTTTTGGTCCGATCCTGACAAAATTTTGGTGGGAGGTTTACATCATGATCTTGTTGTGTTTTCCTGAAAATGGGCATAGTGCGCCCATTATGGGCGGAGCCAAGCCCAAAAAACGTGTTTTTAGGGGGTAGCCGATTTCAATTTGCATCTTCTCCTCGGGGGTTTGTCGAATCTGACAGGGGTTTCGGTATTTGGTTAGCCCAATGGCACCTGCATAGCCCCACGGAGCTCGATTTTTTTCATTTCCGTCACAAGGTCACGAACTTAGAAAATTGCGAATTGTGTTTTTAGGGGGTTGTCGATTTCAATTTGCATCTTCTCCTAGGGGGTTTGTCGAATCTGGCAGGGGTTTTCGGTATTTGGTTAGCCCAATAGCACCTGCATAGCCCCACGGAGCTCGATTTTTTTTTTCATTTTCGTCCCAAGGTCAAGGTCACAAGGTTACGAACTTAGAAAATTGCGATTTTGACATAAAAATCCATCTTCTCCAAGGGGTTTGTCGAATCTGGCAGTAGTTTCGGTATTTGGTTAGCCCAATGGCACCTGCATAGCCCCACGGAGCTCGAGTTTTCATTTTCGTGTCAAGGTCTCAAGGTCACAAGGTCACGAACTTCGAAAATTTCGCATTTTGACATAAAAATCATACGACCGCCCAAACTTTGAGAGCTAGGATGACGATTTTTTATGCATAATCTTGAGGTCATTCCCCACCTAAAGTCTTGAAACCATTTTGCTCTATCTCAAACACCTTGCCCGTGGCGCCCCCTTAAAGTTTGTTTTTACGCTGATTTCATCAAAGTATGGATAATCCGATGAGTGCGAAATGCCATATAGCCTATATGACGTTATATTGTTCCTGGAATGTTCCAGAGGAAGTTTTGCACCAAAGGTCATCCTTGACCTTTGACCTTTAAAGGTCACAAAGGTCAAATTTTCAAAGTTGTGGGAATCGAACCGGGTTTTCGACCTTCTTCGACGAACTAAGTCCAATATAGCACGTATCCTGTTACCTTATTTTAATATCCACAACATTGTTTTGTGACCTTTAAAGGTTATGCAAAGGTCAAATTTTTAATGTTGTTGAACGAAACCGGGTTTTCGACATTTTGCAGCTATTAACCTGTCACTCTTACCACATCATGTTGATCATTTTTATAACTTGGTCAAACATTATCACATTGTCTCATCCTTGACTTCTGAAACAATCTACATCGTCAAATACCGCTCGTTAGCCATAGTCGTCTTCAGACTTGTACTTTATAATCGTTTTTGGCCCATCACTCAATGGTGAAGAATTGCTGAAAATTTTATTGGATCCATATCTTCACCAAAATCAAATCGATTAGGCCTTGTCACATACCAACTTGTCCATCCCGGACTAGTTCAGTCAGTGCGAAGCGAAGGCTGGGTGATTTGCCCGCAGTTGCATATTAACAAAAATTTGCCTGCCTATTTAAAAAATGGTCCTAAATTCATCAACCTCTTTATAACCAAATGGCGTAAAACGAAAGTGCATTATGTGAGAAATTGCTGCACATAAAACAGTTGCAGAATATCTACACTAATAAAAGGCCGTGTGTGTGTGTGTCTGTGTCTGTGTCTGTGTCTGTGTCTGTGTCTGTGTCTGTGTCTGTGTCTGTGTGTGTGTGTGTGTGTGTGTGTGTGTCTGTGTGTGTGTCTGTGTGTGTGTGTGTCTGTGTGTGTGTCTGTGTGTGTGTGTGTGTGTGTGTGTGTGTGTGTGTGTGTGTGTGTGTGTGTGTTTCAGTGTGTCTCCTCCATAACCCCAAAACTATAAAACTTAGCAGCCTGAAACTTTGCATGCATACTAATACAACTCCAAGGAAGTGCCAGAGTGAAAATTGGGTCATTGGGTTAATTAAAACACCCATTTTGAAGATAATTAACGGCCTTATTTAATTATATCCTTCATCAGGTGATTAACGGCCACCTCGCTGTCTGGGGTCTTAAGGCGTTTCCTGGGTAACCTTGCTGGGGTCTGAAGCTGCCATGTTTTTTGTCCTGCTCAACCTTGACTTGACTTGGAACAGGCTGAAACAATTTCTTAATGATAAAGTTTTTTTTTCACTTTCCTCACTTATATTATCGAATGCCTGTTCATCATAGCTACGAATCGCTGGGTACTTTGCAATGCTTATAAATTCCCGGAGACGTCAGCGTTTGTTTTATTTCATTTCCGCACATGCGATTGCCACGAGTATCTCTTAAACTAGGAAGGATTACAAAATTTAAGCTCCAGAATCGAACTTTCAAGCAGTTCGGACTCCTAGAAAAGTGTTCATTTGTCAAATTCAGGTGTCTCCAGGAGGTGTATGTTGAATATTGTTCCGGCTGTGGAAATTTGCAAACCACCATTCAGGTCCCGTAGGTGAGATATCTCTTAAGTACATGTGTAGTTAGCCCAAACCCATTGTATAGAGGGAATTTATGTGATCCATCCGGGCTGCGACGCTTTGAGTTAGTCGTTTTTCTTTTTCTATCTTTTATTTCAAACAAACAGCATCTCAACAACCACGCCATCCCCACCACAGCGCCAACCATACTACAACAACACCACTACCTTCGCCTTTACCTTCACAACTTCATCCCACATCATCGCTTCTACGGCCATTCCCGCACCACCTGTGAACACTGAACGTCGGGCTGTCTCGGGCCCGTTCGGCGATTGGTGCTGAACGCACGGAGCCGCGAGTGCGAATGGCGGCCTTTCCGAGGGGAAAATTCGGATCAGAAACGCTTCACGCCCACTTCCCCTCCGTCCAATGGGCGAACGCGAGGCGGCTTGGCCCCGCCTCCAAGCGCGCATAGGTGAAGTCCGTTTATGCAAATATGTGGATCCAGGGAGGTTCACGCCCCTTTTTGCCCGACCAATGGCTGAACAGAGGGTGGCGTGGCCCCGCCTCCAATCGCGTTTTGATCCGCATATTTGCATATCGGCTTCTCCTGCTGGCTATAAAGGCGCGAGAATTACCAGGTCGAGGAGAGTTGCTTTTGGAGACTAGGAGCGTCGCGTTGGTGAAGTTGAGTCAAGTGCGCGCGGTGGAGCTGCAGGCAAGGGAGCTCTGGTCCGAGGCAAGGAGGACGGCGGTCGGCGACGAGGTTGCGGTGTGGGGGATCGCTCGTCTCGTCACGGGACCCAAGCCACCCAGGCACTCCCTCCCCCAGGGCATCAACAATTTCCCCTTCCCCCCCCCCCCGCGCTGAGATAGTCCAAAAGGGGGCCCCGTTCCTCCCCCACCCCAAACGTGGTGCCAACAAGCACGCCAGGGGCCCGGAGTCGGGGCACAGCGGCGCAGACACTTTGCGGCTTGCCCGCCAACGCGTCACGAGGACGCGGGTAAGACCTCCCCGGTCTCGCGGACCTGGCCACTCCTCTAGGTCCCGTGCACATTTGGCCTATGGGCCTGTCTGCCTCCTTGTCTGTGAGGGTGGCTTCTTTCTTTTGCTTTTGTGTAAATGTGTGTTGGCGCCGTCTGTGAAGTAATACTGTGTAAGTGTTGCCGTGTGTACGCGTTAGTCGGTTGTATTACATTTGCTTTTTGTACATTCTGTATGGCTGTATATACGTGCTTTCCGTGTGCTGCAGAATAAAATACTTGCTTGTTGAACTGTGCCCGTTTCGCTTCGTCTTTTCTCCATTTGAATCTCTATCTTGCATCACGTAAGGGGTTCGTAGTGGGTGCAACATCCCGGTAATTAATCTGAACCGTCCAGGTCGACGATAACACCGCTCGGTTATCCCAATAGTACGGAACGGGCCGCCCAAGCGGCTCCTGTCCGGAGTCGACCTGTGGCGAGGTACGATCGCCCGGTTTACCATCCGCGTGGGTACTTAGGTAGGTCGAGTTTGGCGAACAACCCTATCCTACGCGGGTGGCCGATTTGGCACGATTGTGGTGAGGTCGAAAGGCCCACCCGTGACTAGCTCCCGGCGTTGGTCCGAGAGGGTCATGATAGAATTGTCCGTCCGGTGGGCGACGTGCCGTGATTCGAGTTACAAAGCGGTGTCATGTAAAAGCGGTGTCATGTCACGCCGGCGGGCGCGGATTTGCAACAATATGATGGTTAAGTGATTGCCAATTGCGTGCCAAGGAAGCCGTTTCTTATCAACCGTTTCATTGGAGTGCTTGCTTGAGTGCTTCAGGCACTTGGCAAGCACTCTTGAAGGTGCTTGGTTGTTCGTTTCGGGGAAAAGTGACCGTACTTTCTGTCTCGCATCAATTTCAATCTCACTTCATGTGTTTCCGCCTTTGTTGGGTCCTGCAGTGCAATGTGGTGTGTGCCTCGGGACGTCTCATCCACTGATAATGTGCAATTTCATTTTTACATGACACCGCTTTGTTTAACCTTTTTGTGTGATCTCCTTTTGTAAACCACCTCTCACTTCAACATTGATTTGTATAAAAAGGCAACAAGGTCCATCCGACCAGGTGTTCGCCATGTTTGTTCTAGCTGTAAAGGCATAGAATATAGATGGACATTTTGTGTTCTGTGGCTTGATACATTCTTGAATTGAATTTTGCTAATTACCCACTTTAAATCCTCTTTCGAAGAACGCTGTTTCAAGGTAAATCTTTGTGTTTGTCGTTTTTATTCCCCGCCACATGGCGGAAGGGGGATATTGTTGTCACCTGGATCGTCCGTCCGGCTGTCCGTCCATCCGTCTGTCCGGCTGGCTGGCTGGGCGTCAACATTTATAGCTGTGAGTGCGATAACTCATAAACTGTTCACCATATCGATTTGAAATTTGGGTCACACATGTACCACCTGAAAAGGAAGAACCTGATTGATTTTGGGCGTGGCCAGATCCAAGATGGCCGACTGGGGTGGCCATCTTGAAAACAAGATGGCCGACGGGGGGCCATCTTGAAAAAAATGTTTTTTTTAATAAATGGAAAACCGCTTATCTGATTTCAATTATTTTTCAATGGCGGGGGATTCCCCATCTCTGATGGTATATTTTTATTTACTTGATGTGTGTGTGTACATTTACACGTGTGTGTGGACATACATAAACTTTATTACCACAATGGCATTTGGCAATGGTGTGTGTGTGTGTGTGTGTGTGTGTGTGTGTGTGTGTGTGTGTGTGTGTGTGTGTGTGTGTTATTGGTTCCCAGGTCTCAGTGTGTGTGTGTGTGTGTGTGTGTGTGTGTGTGTGTGTGTGTGTGTGTGTGTGTGTGTCATTGGTTGGTATCTTCATATGCAAGTTTCAGAATGTGGAACGGAGTCCTCCTTGGGTGAGCTTTAAGTATCCACCTTTATTTTGGTAAGGGGTTACGATTAATGGACCAAGCTGTGAAGTTTTCTGTTCTCAAAGTTTTGTGCCGAGGGCTCTCTTCAGGATCGTTACTGAACCCAGGACAGCTTCCAACTGTAGTTTGTTTGTAGTGATATTCCCAGGGATGGGTTTTAATATCTCTCTGAGGTTATTCTTCATCATTCCCGTAGCTCCAACTATCACTAGTACAACTTTGGCATTCTTCAGTTTCCAGGATATTTTCTCTTTATTCTTGAGGTCTTGGTTTTTGGTCATTTTTTTGATTTCTGCATCGTTTAGGCCTAAGTCACATTTGCTCTACGGCGAGGATATGGCGACCGTACGCCCTCTGAATTGACAGAAACGTGTGGCGGCCGCAGAGTTTCTGAGGTGGCCTCAGGGCGGCCCAACGCCGTATGGATATATTTTACATGCCGTAAGGTCACCATGGAATTATAACGCGGAGTTATAACTTTTTTCATTTATACGTTCGCCGTAGCAATTCGACAAGCCGAAAAAAAAAAAAAACTGGTAAAATAAAATTATAACCAATTCGTTACCGTCCGTCTGGCCGCACGTTCGCCTTCGGGCCCCCCTGCGGTCGCCTTGCGGGCACCTTGCGTCTGCCTTGAAAATTCTATGGCCGCCGCAGGAACGCCCTAAGGTCACCGTGCGACATCAAATCAAAGACCGTACGGCAACCCCACGTCTTCGGTTTCTACAATTTATAAATACGCCGTGCAGCTCTCCGAAAAATAAAAACATATGTGACTGCTACATTATGTGACCGTGGAAATACTGCGGCCGCCGTATAATTGCTAGTGGCCGTAGATTTTGGAGACCCCACGGCCGCCATGGCAAATGTGACCTTGGCCTTAGTCAAAAATCCCTTTTATTAACACCTAGCTAAGCAATGCCTTCTCTCTTTTTTGTACCCAAGTATGATGTCTGATGGCAATGCTTTGTTTTCGATGTTCACGCCTGATGGGATCATTCGGTCATACGTCAGCAGTACTTCCATGTTTTCAATCCGTGTTTTTGGTTAATGTTCCCACAAATTTTCTGGAACTGGGATATAAATATTTTTGCCAATATGCCAGCGGTTAACTTTACAAACTCTGTTGTGTTGTATGTACAGCTGTTCTTGCATGAGGTTTTTATCCCCCGCCGCGTGGCAGAAGGGGGATATTGTTGTCACCCAGGTCGTCCGGCTGTCCGTCCGTCCGGGCGTCAACATTTATAGCTGTGAGTGCGATAACTCATAAACTGTTCGCCATATCGATTTGAAATTTGGTTCACATATGTACCACATGAAAAGGAAGAACCCTATTGACTTTGGGCGTGGCCGGATCCAAGATGGCCGACTGGGGCGGCCATCTTGAAAAAAATGTTTTTGTAATAAATGGAAAACCGCTAATCTGATTTCAATTATTTTTGGTTACTACGTTCCTCACCCCTGGGGAACTTTTTCGAGATGATGACCAAATGGTGTCTTGTTTCCAATTCACCTCCCTCATTATCTGGAATATGTATGACCTTTTTCATTCAATGGCAGGGGATTCCCCATTTCTGATCGTATATTTTTATTTGTGTTCGGTCGTGAAACATAACATATCACTCTCTTTGCTAATGCAACCTCCACCCCTCACCCATCCTTTTTTTTTCCTCCTCTCCCCACCCACTCACTCTCTCTGTCCCCATCGAGAAAAATGCAGCATTATCCTCCCACACCTCTGTGTGTCTCTCTCTCTCCATCTCTCTTTTTCTCTCACACCCTCCCTCCCGCAGTGGATAGCAATGTTTTGTGAGGCGTCGCTCTTTTCTCCTCCACCCCCTTCCTCACTCTTCACCCACTCCTCGCTTCCCCTTCTTCACCCACTCCTCGCTTCTTCTTCACCAACTCCTCGTTTTCCCTTTCTCCTTCCCCTCCCCCTCTCTCTTCTCCCCCTCTCTCTTCTCTCCCTCTTTTCTCTCCCCTCTCTCCCCTCTTCCCTGTCCTGTCCCTCTCCCTATGAACAGAAGAAATTTCAAAGGGGCCCTATATAGTATGCATGCATCGCATTGCTGGAGGTCCCTCAATATGTTTAGAGGTCCCACGAGGTGTTCTACTGTACATGAAATTTAAAGAAATCTGTAGCAAGATAAACGTTTAAAAGAAAGAAATTACACATTTGTGTGTTGGAAGCCAAAGCAGTACCCAGGGCACGAAACTCCATCCCTTCCCTCTCTTTCTCCCCCTCTCCCCATTGCAGGAAGAGCTTTCAAAGGGGTCATATATAGTATTTCAAAAGCTTTTCTTACAATGTAACTTTCTCTTCTCATCCCCTTTCCACTCTGTCCATCCTCTCCTCCCTATCCTCTCCCCCAATCTCATCCCCTACACTCTTGCAACCCCCCCCACTTTCCCCTCCCCTCTTCCCTCTCTCCCTCCCCTCTCCCTTCACCCCCTAACGTCCCCATTGTCTACCTCTGGACAACATCATTGTCCAGAGGTGGTTGGTTTCCGTGTGGCCTGTGAGTTCTACTCTGTTTAATTTTGCTTCTGGAGTTCTGGTGTTCCTTTTCTAATTACCTCTGCCACTGAAGGTGAAGGAGGTTATGTTTTCACCCCTTTCTGTCTGTCTGTTTGTTTGTTTGTGTACAGAATATCTCAAATAGTTGTGGACGGATCCGCATGAAATTTTGTGGACAGGTTGGGTGTGTGACAAGGACGAACTGATTAGATTTTGGTGAAGATCCGGATCTGGATCCGACTACTAGAATTTCTTAAATGATTCTTCACCATTGAGAGCGAGAAACAATATTTCGCACAATATCTCAAAAAGTTATGGACGGATTCGGCCGAAGCTTGGTGGTGGACATGCTGGGGGTGTGACAAGGAAGAATTGATTCAATTTTGGTGAAGATCCAAATCCAGTTCTGGATCTGATAATTTTTAATGTGATTCTTCATCATTGAGAGATAGGACTAAACTAATATATAACACGATATCTCAAAAAGTTGTGGGCGGATTCGGATGAAACTTGGGTGAATCATCCAGACAGACGCTCAAGGACTGCCCGAGATGTGACGACCCACCATGCTTGGCAGGGTCTATGGATATGGGTCACCATGGACTCATGGTTGTGGCTGCCACCAGAGGACCAAACCTGTTATCTGTGGAAAGTTATGTTGCCAAGTTGAATGCAAGGAAAGTACAAGGTCCCTGGTGGCCATGTATAACCTTCTGCAGATAGTCCTTTGTGATTGGATGAGTCCTTTGCTTGGGGAAAAAGTTCTGTGTTGATTTGGTAAGGGATAAAGGGAAAGACTGGTATTGAACAACCTTCCCAGTGTACATTTGGAGTGTGTTAAAATTGTTAACATCCTCCCACTTGTTGACTCACCAAACGTTGCAAGTGAATAATGTAGGTGAGTCATGCAACTGTTGCATTCCTGAAGATTTGAAAGAGGGTGGGGCCATGAAATTTGAATTGCATGGATGTTAAAAATTGAGGTTGTATGTTTACACTGCAGGCCAATTCCACCATAACTGACGTAACATTTAGACCAATTTCTGAGTAATTTTATCAAAATTTCTATGTAATGGGAAGTCTTTAAATTAAAATGTTTTGCTCATATTGTAAGTGGGTACAGGCTCATCAAATATGCCAAAACTTGCTGGATTCCAAGATTCCATATCTTTTGTAATCAAAATTCAAATCGTCGTAACTGACGTAACAAGAAATATCACCCCCCATGGGGTATCCCAAAAACATGGTCTAATTCTCTGAATTGGAGGCAACTGATCATCAATGGCAGGGACAGTGCTATTATAATGTTATCGAGCAACATACAGCCATCAACTTAAATTGATCAATACCTGCTGTGGAGCGTCATGTGACATTGGTCACGAACTTACGTAACAACAGAACGTAACTGACGTAACTCCTGCGACGAACTTTAAATTTCAGATTACTGTATGATTACTATATGATCATAAACACGACCTGACTTAAACAAATTAATAAGTAAACGAAATTCACTACATAATCCTCTTCCTGGTGCATAACTGGGCATCTGCTCACTGTTTGACAGTAGATTCGAGGCCAACAAAATGTGTTTTGAACTAATAAACGTGTGCAAGAAATCCAAACAGCGTAGAAAAAGATTGAATCAAACAACTTGAGGCAAACTAGCAATCAAAAGTTATATCCTCTCAAAAGTGCTCTTTATGTCCTCCAGGGAGGGGACTTTGAATGCTACCACCCCTTGTAGAGCAACCGGTCCGTAGAAAATGACAGATTCGTGGACAGTGTCAAGGTCATCGGCTGCGGGCCACTTGAAAGATATAACCCCCCCCACTGTGGCCTGGTGCAAAAACTTCATGTCCCAGAAACCATCACAGTCACTTCTCCTGAGGGTGCGGCCAATATAAAATCGATCGATGAAGTCGACGGCATAGTATGCCTCCGATTTGATAACCACTTTCTACACATTGTCGAGGGATGGCACATCTAGGGCCGCTACCGACTGAGATGGCGTGGTTGGTGAGACTACCGACTGAGATGGCGTGGGCAGTGGGACTACCGACTGAGATGGCTTGGGTGGTGGAACTGCCTCGATGGCTGGTTGTGCGCGACTTGATTCGGCGGCGAACGGACTAACAATCTCCACTTGCAGCGAGCCCGGAGAGTCAGCATCAGGATAGAAAAAATGATGGGCTCTCAACTGTGGGATGGTGGTGGACTTATGGTGATCCCATAGTTCATCAAGCTGCGTTTTCACCTCTGCCACCTCGCTTGCAGGCACATACACGACAGTCACATTCGGACACGCCTCCTTCGCGACTTCTGCAATTTAAGCAGCGTTACCAACGACAGTTCTGCCTTGTAGGGTTCTCCTCCAGACTGCTCGCTTTACTGTCCCACCTACACCATCAACAGGCCCTTTACCATGCGCAGTGCCGAAGAAAGACCAGTCTACCTTCTCCAACTCCTCGTGCATTTTTGAAGGCCAATTCAGGAGACTCAGGGTGAACCGGTTTTAAAATTGGCTTCCTGTGCCATCGGTGAACATGTGCAGGTGTTTGATTCTTCCATCAGAATTAGCCAGTTCGAAGATTTTCCGGTTGAATGTAGCCACTGCATATTTGTCATGGTGAAGTTCGTCACTTACCATCACGAATGATTTAGTACCATCCGTGGTATTTAGGACTGCGGTGAAGTGTCACACCAGTAGACACCCAGTGTGCTGACATAACCTCGTTCTGCTGTTTGATGTTATAGTTTTCGGAGAAGTCCTCCTGCAACAGCGCCTCCCCTTCCGTCAGCTGCCCCTTCAGTACCTTTATCGCTTGCAACTGGGTTTTAGCTAAGAAGACATGTCTCCTCATGACACCAAACTGCTCCACCAGTGCTGCCTTTGCTTCACCCAGTGATGAAGCCACGATCTCCTTCCGATATTGATCGTTCCACTGCTCGTACTCAATGACAGTTTCACCACGTTCACCTATACTGAACAGATCATCAACTACCATGCTGAATTCTTTGCAGTTATCACACTCCCCTGTATAACAATCCATGTGCCAGCCACACGCGGTCAGTTCAATCAATGTTTCTGCAGGGTGGTACATTTGGAAGATGTTTCCGGATGCCATTGAGGAGCAGTTCAAAGTTTTCGTGGTATTGGCAGCAACAAACGTTTTGGTCTTTTTCGGACACTGACACTACGTTCGCTGGGCGTAACGCCGCAAACTTTGACTTTTCCATTTTAAGATTCGGGTATTCTTTCTTCAACTGCTTGAATGCCTCCATGACAGTCATAATAAAGGTCTTCTTCTGCCTCTTTATCTGTTTTCCATCCCTCTTTATGGTAATGCAGTCTCTCTTTCCAGGCTGCTGCCAAGATATCTCATCACTGAGATAGAATGCGCGGACGATCTCTTCTGTCTCTGCCATCACTGGGTTCGGGCGTTTTGGCTGGCCTTGTTTAGCAATTAGGCCAAACCTTTTGGCTAGTCTCTTCGCTATGCAGACCTGCCTTCGTGGACTCCCAGGCAGAGCGTTCCCCACGCGTTTCATAGCTTTCCGCAGACTCTGAGCTGAAGGAAAGTTTTTTTTGAGGGCGTACTAGGATTGTTCAATTGAGTCGCTGCTTCCTTCCTCCGGGCTCCCATTTTCTGCATGCGGAGTTTGGCGCTGGCATTCTGCTGCTGCTTTTTCTTCTCATCCCATTTTTCCCGACTTCTCCTCTGCTGGGTGGCGTTCTTGCTGATCGCCAAACTGCATTTTTCATCAGTCATATTAGCACGGTATTTTTTCATGCGTTCTTTAGCAGATTTCGCCATCTGAAACCAATGGGAGCAGATTTAGCGGTGTCAATGCACATACTCTTCTACGTAACTGAGGTAACTTCTTCATGTTACGTCAGTTACAGTCATAATTGTTACGTCGGTTACGCTGATAAAATTCAGACTTGATATGTTACATGGGCCCCACTATGCTTAAGGGACATCATATAGTCCCTTGTAAGAGAATAAAACATTTCACCGGACTACCATTTCTGTGGCGATGTAAAAAAGAAAAATATCGAAATTTCGTAACTGATGTAACACAAATCAGACATAAGTTTTTGGAACCCACGTTGTGTCTACTGGTAAATTATATCATGGAATTCACTGATATTCCTGCTTTATTCAAAACACAGAATGGATGTATTGCACAGATAAAATATGCTTATTATGGAAGATAAAAGAAGACAGATTTACCTCTCACCTGGTATCGAATTTCGCGCAAAAACAAGATGGCCACCAAATCACGTGACAGCAGGATTGCAGCAAAATGCAAATCAATTTTGAAAACTAGGATAAAATATCCTGTTCAATGCCATAAAATTTTGGTAAATGATTAACTTTTATTTTTTGGTGCTAGGGTAACATTTTACGTGGAATTGACCTGCATGAGTTGCAGCCTCAGCTTTCACAGCTTCTTCTAATATATTGTTTAAGATAATTAGAATAAGAGTGTTAAAGTGCCAAGACCAGTTGTTGAATGCCATTGTCGGGGAGCCTGAGTGCCCTTGAGCCAAAGATCCAGGGTTTGAGGCTGTGTTAAGTTTCTCAGGAGAGGTCTGTAATTAGTTATAAGGCTAAATAGCACCTACTGAATGTGTGTCCACTTAGTTTTTAGGGATGGAACCATACATTAAGAACATGTGTTTATTGATGATTGTCTGGTGCAAAGCTCACTTAAGGGGACAAGCCTTGTCAATTTCAGATTTTAGGGTAAGATTTTGTATTATGTTCCCAGTGTTTAACTGGGTGAGAGGGAGGTAGCCTGGGCGTCTGCCACATCGACGTTGCACACCATGGCAGAAGAGGAAGAAGCACCATCTGCGCTGGTGTTTATTGAAAGAGACAGACACCCCAGAATAGAGGCTTTTGATTGGAGGGACTGAGGCGATGCGCTGTAGGTCCATGTTGCTTGGAGGCCCTCACAACCATTGGTTCAGGGTAGGCACGTTCATTGGTCGAGGCTGTTATGCTCTGGCACAGCACATCATTGGCTGGCACCCTGCAAATGCGAAAGACGTCTTGAGGGTGAATAAAGGGCAGGGGCAGGCTTAGATAGGCATGTGGGGGTTCAGCGTTTGTGTCTTCTCATCTGTACCGAATCTCTGCCCTTGGACGCTGACGAACCTCTCTGTGCTCTATTCTTGTTTCTTCTGGGATATCCTGCCCTCACACAAACTACTGCTTGCCTTTCAATCTGTCTTTTTCCATAATCCTGCAACTTGCACGGTTCTGTGTGAATGTTTATTGTGTGTGTGGGCCCATAATTGGGTTTAGTTTCTTAATCAAAATATAAAATAAAAAATTCCCCCCAATTGTGTTTTCTATTGTCCTTCAACTGGGATTTTGTGATGTCTGTTCTGTGTTCAAAGAAATTATTGATTTATTTATCCGAGGTTGCGTGTGCCACGTGTTCCGGCCATCTTTCGCGCTCTGATGATTCGGTTAATTGAAAACTCCCGGAGAATAAATTAATTGGGATAATCCCCTTGGTTTGCTGAGACTTTTGTTTTTCTATTAGACACACATGAGATTAGAGGGCCATGCACAACCACTCTGGTGATGTGCCATTCAAATTTAGCCTAAAGCTGGCTATCTGCAGGATTATAATTCCCAGCGTGTACAGTTACCATCTCTAATCGCTTGCTATTCTGGGTAGGGGCCATACACAATCATGTCACATGACAGTATGTTGGATCCTACTGAAGAATCCTTTACCCTGATTGTTTACATTCATCAACTGTGCCATGCATAGGTATAAATGGGCTGTTAAAGAAGAGTCGCCAAGAGTGATCAGGTCATACAGCCATAGCAGAAAGCTAAATTCGCAATTTATAAAAGTGAAATAACTCGGTAAAATATAAATGAAGAGCCGTGATCAGTGGAAACATTAATCGTTGGGGTGATCTTCATCGTCTGGTGGGTTTGTTGTGTGGTGTTCCTCTTAGGCATTCATGTCTCCTCGCTTCGCAGGCGTTCCACGGGGGCCACATCGAATGCCCAGCCAGGTACAATACGATCCACGATAAACTCCGCACATTGTGGAATACGACTGTACACATCTATTCGACTGTGCTTAACCTTGTTGTCTTAATAACAGAGCCTTGGAGGAATGCCAGGGACACAACCTCTCATGCCAAATGCTATGGATCACACTCGCCAACCAGGTCAGTTTTCATGGCTCTTAACCATCTCGGAATTGTTTTTATGTGCACAGGGAAATAATGACAACTTCTTTGGCATGTCATTGAAAGAGCTGCCAGAAAACATCCCCCAGTTTTTTGTATGCTTTCTGTGGGATTTTGTTTTTGGAAATGTCATGAAAATGTACACCTCCCGTTGGCCCCAAAATACAGAATTGCCAATTTTTCGGTTCTTGGAGCCAATGTACTGGTTCTCCCTCATTTAACACATCTGGGTGAGTATTTAATGTAAGAAAAGATAATTGGATGAAAGTTCCCAATTGTTTCTTGATATTATTGTATGATGTATTCTGCTTTCTTGGAAGTAATTCAGTATTATTGAAGAGTGAATCTTACAGTTATAACAGTACCGTCCCCATAGCCTGCAAGAGATCAAAGAAGAACTGGAGAATACAATTTCAAGATTCAAGTCAAAGTTTTATTGTTGACATTCATTTTGCCAGTAAATGTACTACAAACTGGAAAGTAACTGAATCTGTGAAGTGGCGAGGGCATGCCCATGCTTGAAGTGCAGTGTATTTCAAATATTGGCAGAGTACCTGCCCTATGGGTGATTTTGTTCCAAGCATGCAACACGTTTTTCTGATGCATACCTTTATTTGGGCAGTATATAGGCAACTGACAGCTCTGAATTGGCAAAAAAACCAACAACCCGGGTTACTTGCATGAAGCAAAAACATACCTCCTACTTAGAATTCAAAACACCTCGCTGCACTGGAAAATGTGTGGATAGGAATACTGAACTGTAAATGCTGGAGACTTGTAATACCCTCCTCCAGCTGCAGGAAGTGCTTCATGATGCACATTTCCATAGAGAATTTGTATTCTCCCCCTACCCCTCCTCCACCCCCCCCCCACACACCCGAAGACCACTGGAAAAGATTTTTTAAAAGTTAAAAAAACACCCTCATATATTAATCTGGGTCATGCTGATCCTATGTAAAAGTCTGGATGTAATCAGCTCAGAACTGCAGGTGGAGTCGAGCAACAAACACACACAAACACTGTTCCATTTAATGTGTCAAGGATTCCGCATTCAAACTGTTCATTCAACAACATCAAACTGCAAATATGATCTGCGAAATCAAAGTCAATGATGTTGACATTCCCAAATGATGAATCACAACTTGATCTCTCTGACATCCCCCCCCCCCCCCCCAAGAATCCAGCCAGTGCAAGTGCTGAAAAGTTTGTGTGTGTGTGTGTGTGTGTGTGTGTGTGTGTGTGTGTGTGTGTGTGTGTGTGTGTGTGTGTGTGTGTGTGTGTGTGTGTGTGTGTGTGTGTGTGTGTGTGTGTGTGTGTGTGTGTGTGTGTGGCAGTACACAAACCTGACAAACTCCAGTATCAACTGGAAATAAATCGGAGGTGGAACCAACACATGTCACAGCACTCTCAGTACCTCAGAATATAATTCAGAAATCAGATTGATCAGTTTTGGTGGCACCCACGAAGATCGAGAATCCTCCAGAGGGCATCCTGATTCACTGAATCGAACGCTTTGTGGAGATCAACAAAGGCTACAAGCAGCCCCTTCCAAAACTCTCGTCTGTGTTCGGTGAGGACCCGAAGGGCAATGATACGGTCAATCGTTGACCTTTTTGTGTAAAGTTGCCTGGCACTGAGAGCAGCATCACCCCTCGGTCGTTCTTGTCGTCCTGGCAATCATCATTCCGTTTCTAGAGAGGGACAAACTGCATGCAACGACACGAGTACAGCATTTACACCAGCCTTGAGAAGTTCAGCATGGATGCTACAGATCCCAGGAGCTTTACCCCTTTCAACTGGTTCACCGCAGCCTGTGTTTCCACAAACGAAAGTGGTTTACAGTTGATTGGAGGGTCACGAATTGGGATAGTTACACCCCTGACATCCAACTCAACAGCTGGTGGGTCAGCTTGCTACAGCCCCTCAAAGTAACTAGCCCAGCGGGCCTTCACTTTGGACACCTCTGTCAACAGCTCACTACCCTCCGCTCTAACTGCAGTCCACAAAGCGACAGGCTTGGAGGAACGCTATGCATGAATTTCTCTGTAACCAGACAAGAATCACTTGACCACAGGTGATGCTCTACCCCCTCACAGATTCCTCGCACATAGGCCTCCTTGTTCGCCGTTGGTGCATGTGCAGTTTTACGCCTCAACCCTATGAACAGCTGAGCTCTGCCATTAAGCCTGGCCCTGCGACTCTGGCCAATGGTATCCAGTGTCGCTTGGGAGACAAAGTTCTTCCTCGCCTGACAATGGGTTCCAAGACATCCACCAGCAACATTAATGATGGTAGTCTTGAAGGCACTGCACAACTCTTCAGGATTCCCCAAAACACCTAGACCCCTCAAATCCCCACTCAGCCTGTTCGCAAATTCCTCAGCTACCCTCTCATTCTTGAGCTTGCCAACATCCAGCCTCAACTGGGATGGTACCATTCTTCTGGATTTAAGCTGCAATTTCAGAGTTGCTACAACATGCCTGTGGTCGATATTGAGGAACTGAGCACTCCAGTAGATCCTGCAGTTCTGAATCAGCCTCCAGCACCCATCAACAAGCACATGGTCAATCTGCTTTGCCACACTACCAGTGTTGGAATACC
Source organism: Eptatretus burgeri (assembly GCF_056783735.1). Taxonomy (NCBI): domain Eukaryota; kingdom Metazoa; phylum Chordata; class Myxini; order Myxiniformes; family Myxinidae; genus Eptatretus; species Eptatretus burgeri. The sequence goes on along the minus strand of NC_140962.1, from coordinate 115,776,957 downwards.
CAGTTCAGCGATGAGCCTGTGAGCGCTGAAACCATGAACCAGCCACCCTAAGTCCACGACTTCTTGCAAAGTCAAGGAACTTCGTGCTATTCTGGTTCACAGTTCCAGACCCATGGGGTCTAACACGTCTCATCACCATTCCTATCAGTACCAGTCGATGCATTGAAATTTCCCAAGACTGGAAGAGTATCTTTCCTTAGGCACCAATCAATCACAGATTTGAGCATGGCATTGAATGCCTCCTTCACAGTGAGATCACTCGCTTCAATCAGAGCACATACAGAGACCAGGGAAATGACACCCAAGGAGTGACGAATCCTCAGCCTCATATGCTGGTTGACCAGTGTTATCTCAATTATCATGCGAGTCAGCTTATTGGACACAGCTACAGCAACCCCTTGGGTGTGGTAATCATCAGAGTGACCAGACCAATCGTAGGTGTAACCACCCGCCATGATCTTGTTGTAATCTGGTCTCCGAACCTCAGAGAGTGCTGCGATACCGATGTCAAAACGCTGGAGCTCAGATGATAGCAGAGACAGGTGATTATCCTCTCTTAGGGATCGGACATTCCAGGCACCCACCCGAAGGGACCGCCTCAGGTTAACTCGAGGGGACTGCCATCTGGTGGCTGACACCTCAGCACTTCCCTGACACACACCACCACAATCTGACCCAAGAAGGTTTCCCCTGCTTTTCTTCGTATCGTCAAAGAATGTGGTCCCGAAGCCTTTGCCTCAACCCATAATACGGTGAGCTGCCCTGGAAAGGGCAGCTGCACAAGAGGATGTACTCCCACTGAGTAGGTTTTCAGGTTTATTTGCATTTTTAAAAATGTGTTTTGCGGAATGATGTGTTTACGGTGGCCGGAGTGCAACTCCCTTTGCCTCGATTAGTTCCATGAGCTGTGGTAGGAAGTTTTTCGGAACATCATGGTTGGCCGAAACAGCTTCTCCGACTAAAATTACACAATGGAAGGCCATTCCTCATTTGATTTGCTCAAAGCAGTCCTTGGAGCCTTTGGCTTGGTTACCCCGTTACAGGAAGCACCTCTTTTGATCCGATTTGATTGGTATGCTGGAACAGCGAAGACCCACGACCATTGCAATGCCAAAGTGGCGATTATTTCGTCAAAATACTGGTGATGTGATGTGGCTTGAGAATGAAGCATGAGAAAAGGGGTTTGAGTCTGGGTGTTGGAAAGTAATGGCTTGAGAATGGGTGTTTGAAAACGGGGGTTCGAGTCCAGGTGTTTGAAAATAAGGGTTTGAAGGAAAACGAAGGCTTGGGAATTAGGAAGAGAACAATGGAGAAGGTTCTATGAACAATCATTGACCAAAAAAAAAAAATGACCGTTTTTACAGCCATTTTTCCCTGCTGTGCAGGGGTTGGCTTTTTCTTGAGGCAATGTTTTATGGCCGGATGCCCTTCCTGACGCCAACCCTGGTCGCCTCTTACGACACACAGGGATATGGTACACCTATTCTAACCGGAGCATACACCAGGACCAGTACACTGGTACTCATTTCGCCGACCTCGGAAGGATGACAGGCTGAGTCAACCCCCTGGTGTTAATTCAGCAGCCAACGGGGCTTGAACTCAGGACCCTGGGATCCCAAGCCACCACCCTAACCACTAAGCCAACACCAGGCTTTGAACAATCATTGACCGATGCCAGATTTTCACCTCGAGCCAACCGATCGAACAACTTGATCTTTTCGCCCAACGTCATAACCTTTCTCTGTCTTCTCGCACAACTATGTCCATCGTTTTACGTTTGGGATTCTTAAAAGCGGTGCACGAGAAACACCACAAGGCTCGTAATCCATCCATCCATCCATTAGGACCATACTCTGTGCAGAGCGTTGGTGCCGCCGAAGCAGTCTCCTTGGCTATTGGGAACAATCCTGGACGGGTCGCCACTCCGACACAGTATACCAGCATGCTGGCACTCATTTTGCCGACCTCGGAAGGATGACAGGAAGAGTCAACCCCACCTGGTGTTAATTCAACAGCTGAGCGGGATTTGAACTCAGGACCCTAGGATCCCAAGCCCACTACCTTAACCATTAAGCCAACACCAGGCATACAAGGCTCGTAATGGGAGATTATTGTGCACGCACGGAACGCAAACAATGCCATCTCATTTCAAAAACCACGATTGGTCAAAATTAAATCCCGCGATAACTAGATCGGAGCACAATAATTTGCCTGTAATTGGTCGAAAGCCGTGATATTAGAACCAGTGATATTTGATGGTTTACTGTAGTTAATAGAAGGTATTAAACATTTATGTGGGTGAGTGAGGCAGTTCGTCAGTGGTTAGAAAGAGCCTTATACATTAGGTGCAATCCCATCTGTAGCCTAGTAGCAGGTAAAACTATTAGCTCTGCTCACAACTCAGTACCTCCGAACAGTTACGCCAATCGAATACTTAAGGTTGTGAAGAATGTTTTAAAATTTGCTTCTGTTTGTAAACTCTGAGTCGTGTTCTTCACATTGTGTTGAATGTACACTGCGATGGATGCAGGACATGCATCAATGGGAGGCCCAATGCAAAGGATGACTCCTCCACGTGCAATGGGACCACAGGTAATTAACAATGATATTGTAATTGTGACCTACATTCCAGGAATAATTGTTTTCAGATTCTGTTTTATGTTTTGTGTATGATTGTGGCTACCTTTTAATCTCTTGTCTGTTATTCCCTCCCCCCATCCCCCTCCCCACCCAACATAGTCTGAACCATGGTTTTCATTACAGAGTTATGGAGGAGGAGTGAGGCCTCCCCATACACCTCTTGGTGGCCCTGCAATGCCTCCAGTAAACATGTGAGATGAGAAAGTGTGTGTGATGGTGAATGCCTGATTATTAAAAGCACCAAGGTCAAATACCTCAACTAGGTTTTGAAAGGTTCATTTTTCAAATGATTATTGTCTTTCCTGCCCTTGATCATAAAACAGCCATTATTTATATCTTCATTGTTTCCAAAATTAATACTGAAAATATAATGTTTTTATTTCTCTTGTTTGTTTTAAAAATAGCATGCAAGTATATATTGTGCTTTGTTTGTTTGGAATCAGGGGGCCAGGAGGTGGAAGACCATGGCCCAACACTTCTAACCCAAATTCCGTAAGTTTGAAACATCTTGCTTTCTTCACTCCTCCACTGCAGCATTTCCTATCCAATTTAATTGACTTGCTTTTTTTGTTTTGTTTATTACCTCCGCCACTGAAGGTGAAGGAGGTTATGTTTTCACCCCTTTCTGTCAGTCAGTTTGTCTGCATACAGTACATCACACAAAGTTGTGGATGGATCCGGATGAAATTTTGTGGACAGGTGTGACGTGTAACAGGTGAAGATTTTGGTGAAGATCCGAATCCAGATTTGGATAGGAGAATTATTTAATTTTTAAAGTGATTCTTCACCATTGAGAGATGGAGTGATGCATAGCAGGATGTATAGCAAAAATAAAAAACAATATATGGCAGAATATCTCAAAATATTGTGGATCAGTTTTGATAAAACTGGGTGAATGAGTTGGTTTGGTGACAAGAACAAACTAATTAGATTTTGGCTTCGGTCTAGAAGCAGATCCGGCCTATCAGTGGGCTACAAAACGTAAACTGTTCATAATAATTTTCTTATTTTTTTTTGTACACAGAGTCAAGGCTCGTGGAAGAGCGAGAACACTGAACAGATCAGGATGCAATGAAACCTGGCAGAGGTCTGCACTCTACTGAGTGCTGTTCTAGTTAACCTCCGCCATCTTTGAAGATGGATGGAGGTTACTGTTTTCACCCCTTTCTGATTGTTTGTTTGTTTGTTTTGTTTGTTTGTGTGTTTGTTTGTTTGTTTGTGAACAGTATTACGGAAAAACTCAACGGATTCGACAAAACTCGGTGGGGGGGATTCGGTATGGTCCAAGGATCATGCCATTAAATTTTGGACTTGGTCCCCCCCCCAAAAAAAAAATTGTTAGAGAATTTTTTTTTTTTTTTGCATTTCTACATGTTTTAAGTGATTTCCAACCCCTGCAAAAATTGTTACCCCCCCAAAAAAAAATTTAGAGAAAAAAAATATTTTTTTGCATTTCTAATGTTTTAAGTGATTTCCAACCCCCCCAAAAAAAAAATTGTTAGAGAAAAAAAATTTTTTTTTTTTGCATTTCTACATGTTTTAAGTGATTTCCAACCCCTCCCGAAAAAAATTGTTACCCCCCCAGAAAAAGATTTTTTTGCATTTCTACATGTTTTAAGTGATTTCCAACCCCCCCCCCAAAAAAAATGTTCGAGAAAAAAAAAATTTTTGCAACTTTTTTTCAACAAAATTTAGATTTCTTTTTTTGCATTTCTTCATGTTTGAGGTGATTTCCAACCCACCTGCCCCCCCACCCCCCAAAAAAATGTTGGAGAAAAGAACTACAACTCTGTCAGCATTGTTGACATCATATTTAATGAATAAGATATAAGGTTCACTTGAGTGACCCAGCAGTATTGGCGGCGGAGGTTTTGCACTCTCCGGAGTGCTCCCCTTCTAGTTTATCCTGTTTTCCTTCTTGTGTATGTCCATCCTCTTCCCATCGCCACACTTCGGTAGTTTGTGAACCTACTGCCCTTTATCATTCACCTTCTTCATATGAAATTTGACTTCGCTTCACTTTAAAGAACCACGTCACCTATGGATCAAGAATCTAGGGATTTTAGCTGAAATCAGATGGGAAGGGATGGGGGGTGGGGGGGGGCGGAGAAAACGCTAAAAATATATCGCTAAGATGAGAAAAGGCATTTTACAATGAAGAAATCATTGTTGGGCTCAAGTTCATGCATTTGTGTTGACCACTCGGCACAGGAGGAACTAGAACAGCACTCGGTAAAGCATGCACATACCTCCGCCAGGATGGACAGACAGACAGACAAACAAACAGGGATGAAAACGACCTCCGTCTCGGTGGTGGAGGAAACAAAAACGAGTCGCAATGGCCTGGAGAGTAACAGAATGGGAAAGAGTCGGTGTGTGTAAAGAGACCATGCGTGCGTACACGAGGGTATTGACGGTGCATGTGTGTAATACAATTATATGTGCGACTGGAGTTAGGAAGATGAGGCAACGGACACTAAGACTATTCCACGGTTGGGAGAACAAGAGGGACAAATAAAAATGAATGCAACCTGCCTGTACTTTGGGAAGGTGAAAAAATGAGGATCTCTAGAAGAACGCGTACAACCTGTGTTCACTTGGGGAGGGCATAGGTAGGAGTGGGCAAAAGGAGTAAGGTCAAATGTAAGCTTGTTTAAAATAGAGAGCCCACTAACTTGTCACCAGTGGGGGAATGACAATCCTTGGGAATCTGCCTCCTGCTGTGAGATACCAATGGTCTGGAAAGGCCTTGTTTTATACCGCCTCAAGTGGAGCAAAGGTGGCCAGGAACACCAGGTTCAGGAATGCCTTGACTCTATGGAGAATACCCAGAAGGTGACTGGCCTTTGTTGTTAGCTTGGTGAAATTGTCCTTCCATTAAATATTATGGCAAATAGTGAGGCCAAGAAGTTCAATGGACTGCACCTCTTCCAGTGGCTATCCAAAGTAGTGGATTAGACGGTTTGATTGCTGTTCCTTGTGGAGATACGGTGTGAGTTGCCAGCATTGATTGTCATGTCAAAGTCACTGACCAAGAGCTTATCTTGTCAAGGTCTGGCGAAAGGGATTCAACAGCCCCCAGCCTTTCAAAAGTGTGATTTATCATTCTGCACAGGGTGGAGTCATCGGCAGAATGGTAAAGTTAATATTCTAGAAAATCAGACAGATCGTTAATATAGATCAAGATTAATGTAGAACCTAAGGTGCTGCATTGTAGAATTACAGCCTGAAGGGATTATCATGGGAAACGACACTCATCAAAAGCCAACGTCTGTTTCCACTCATCGAGGAAATCAGTCAATTCCACTTGAGTACAGATCGCTGAAATTAAATAAAGACGACTTGGAAATTGAGGATGTATGCCAGATAGTATCAAAGACTCAAGAGATATCCAGAGATGGCCCTAACCACTTGATCATTGTTCAGGTAAACCATTCCCTGCTGTATCAGGAAGAGTTACATATCCAAGATGAGGTAACCAGGTCAGAAATCACTGGTTGTGTCAGAGATTAGCAATTAGAGAAGACATAATGTCTGAAGTCAGATGCAATGATTTGTTATTTTGCTAATGATGGAGAGAAGGTTGATAGGTCTGCAGTTGAGGGGATCAGTTTTGGTACCTTTCTTATGGATACCAGTGATATCTACTACTTTCCAAGTGGTGGGAGGTTGTCCATCAAAAAACAGACCTGTGAAAGAGAGAGGAGAGAGTGTCTGATAGGACTGAAACAGTTCCTGAGGATTATAGCACTTGTGGCATCAGGACCATGAGTTGCTGAAGAGGTGTCAAACTAGGTAAGAAACCTCTCCACTATGGTAGGGGAGAAATCCACATTTCTGCTTGTTATATGTTAATCGTGTCATTGATCTGACATTGTTCATTGTTAGCCCGTCCCCCACACAGCAGGAGACAGGGTTTTGCAATCGTGTGTGTCCGTGTCCGTGTCCGTGTCCGTGTCCGTGTCCGTGTCCGTGTCCGTGTCCGTGTGTGTGTGTGTTTGTGTGTGTGTGTGTGTGTGTGTGTGTGTGTGTGTGTGTGTGTGTGTGTGTGTCCGTGTGTGTGTGTGTGTGTGTGTGTCCGTGTGTGTCCGTGTGTGTCCGTGTGTGTCCCATAACGCAACTTTTTTTTTACCATTTGAGCTTTTTATTTTTATTTTCTAACCAAATTTTAAAGATTTACCACAAGAATATAGAGAAGCCAAATTAATTTGGTCAGTAGGTCAACATCACAAAATCATCAATTTTCATGCAATTGATCCGAAGTTTTAAGAATTTGCATATTGGGTCACTTAATTGGTTCACCAATCAAAAGCGAGAAGCCGATTGTCTTGAGGTTAAAAGGTCAAAGGTAAAGGTCAAAATTGTCAATTTCCATCTGATTTGAAATTTGAGCAGGGTTTTTTGCATATTAGGTCACTGAAGCCTATTGCTTTTGAGATCAAAAGATCAAGGTCCCCTAAAATAATCAATTTTTATTTATATATATAAATATATTTTTTCTTTTTTGAGCTGTTTTCGTCATGTTTGGCATATGGAAGAAGTATAAGTCCAAATACATTGCAGACGTGGAAGAGCTTTCCATTTTCAGATGCTTTCTAGTTTGAGAATATAATCCCAAAGTTTGCTTCATTATACAACTGTGGATCTTATATTACCAAAATTTAGCACAGCGATTTCATCAAATTTTTAGGCAAAGAAGGTATTAGCTCTATGTAAACCCATAAATGCATGATGGCAGTGCATAGTGAAGGTACACCCTCATATTCTGCCAGGTCAGTTGAATTTCAGCATCCAATGAAGATGATCCTAGGTGAGGGTGGCCGGCAGATGTGACTGGCCCACAAATGTTTTTCTGGTTTGATGTATTAATTATGGAGGATTACCGACTGCTCTTAAAGCACTCCTCAAAACTTGGAAGATCTCAGGGCAACATTTTCATCATCTATGAACATGTGGGCATTTCTGAGGGCTGCACATACTAGCTGATGTTCACCGACGCAACACAACAACCTTGCCAGCAACGAATCCTACACAATCTTGTTTTGTCAGAGACTGCTGCACACTTGACTCGCACTGTCCAATTGTTGGTCACTATTTTCGATAAACAAAATGTCAATGAGGAAGAAATACAGTGAGAGGATGAGAAGGGTGAAAGCTCTGAGCAGTGCTGCTTTGGAACTAATGTTGGTCTGTCACCAACATCTTCAGGGGAGAAATAAGTGGCTTTGAGTAAAGGCCTGGGTGGAGAGAATGCCGGCTCAGGCAGCATTCAGCAGAGTGCCAGTGGAACTTACTGCAGAAGATGAGGGATGTTCTGCTTACTTCCAGAGGATGCATCTGACAATCCTTATTGAGCTGGTGAAGTGTGTCATTCTGCGGATAGCGAGGAGAAACACGACATCCAGAGGCAACCCTCTCTTAGAGCAAGGCACAATAATTCTGTGGTTTTTGGCCACAGGCAATGCAGTCCTGCAATTTAAACAAGCATTGACTCTAAACACACACACACCCTTACGTGTGTGTGCCTGTGCGCGTGTGCGTGTGTGCGTGCGCGCATGCAAACACACATACCTTATAGGTATCTGACAATGTAATTCAGCACGTTGTCATTTAATTTTTTTATAAGTGTCCCGAGAATAGCACTATTTTATTGTTTCTGAAGATTTGTTAAAGACAGGAAACAAATTGAAGGTCATCACTCCGGATAACTCCGAAGTCGACGGGTCGCTTAATGGACCGTGGACGCCAATATTTCAACCGCGCGGTTAGGGTCTTTTTGTCTGATTCAAATTTACCTAATTATCCGCGTGGTCTAGCTACTGGGGAAGCCACACCCTCGGCCGGCTTTGTCCGAACCGAGTCGCTGTTACCGACTCGGATCCGGCGTACCCGAGCGGGAATTACCAAAGCCGCGCCGGTCCAAATAACAATCTACAGCACAATCGGCCTCACATTAACTCAAGCCCGAATAATGCTAGGCCAATGAGAGAAAGCACAGAAAACGAGCTGGTACATTTAACACGGGGTTTATTTTTGCAAATAATAATCAGGAAGGGTGACACAGAGCAGGGTTAAACCGACTAAAATGCAATGTACAATAAGCAAGGCACTTATGCAGTTCTACTTATAAGACTGGCCACAGACAGACACACACACCCAAAAAGAAATGGCGCCAACTGGCCTTTATTTGGACCCTTCAGCCGCAGAGGATAGGCAAGTTGGGGATTAGAGTTTGGTCGGGTACCTGGCCGCCTCATGCGGTTTTACCGACCCGCACTTGTGGAGCTCAGAGTCCATGGAAGGGAACAGGGATCCCCAGCTCGAGTGCTCCAACACAACCCACCACGGTGGGACTTGAACCCCCGAACCAGAATCCAACGAGCGCAGCCAGGATCCTACGAACGACCCGGCCAGCCATGAACGATGAGCGACGACCAGCAGACCAGAAGCAAGGAACGACCTCCAAGGAACCAAGGACCCCCCCCCCCCCCAGGATACAGCTTGTGATCTTTCTTTCGATCCCCCAGGATACAGCTTTTGGGGTGGAGGGATCCGCTCTCGGGTAACTCGCCTCGGGATTGGACGGGGCGTTTTCGGGTGTTGTGGTGGCCAGCCGTGATTGGAGGAGGGGCGTATCGGCGTCTCGGTTATCCTCCCCCGAGAGAGGCTCTTTTGCCTTCCCCAGTGTCGACAGGGAAGACATTCTTCTTTGATGGGGCGGAGTTGGAGCTGAAGCGATCTCACCCCTGATTGGACGAGAGGAACATTCCATCTTGCTGGGGCGGAGTCGGCTCTGAAGAGATGGAAACTCCTCTACGTTCGTGGCCTTGAACACGTGTGTAATGGAGCTGAAGGAGTGGAGGGGATTGATGTAGAAAACTAACCAGAAAGAAACTTGCAGCGCATACATGAAATTCCCATTAGACATTGGGGAGGGATTATAACACACAAAGCGTGCACAAAGCGAGGTCCACATATACTTACCGAGATAACTGAACTATGGGACTGCTGACTGTCTGTGTGCAAAAGGCTTCCAAATTCGTAACAATATATCAACATAATGGTTCAATGAAACTTCAACATTTATGTTCGACAACAGTGGCTCTCATGTTCCAAGTTTAAACTGTTCATTGCATGAGATCTAGCTGACTTCATTGCCAATCAAGTAACAATTCACCTTGTGGCACAACTGAGCTTATCTCGAAGAACCTGCAACCAAATTGGAATGCTTGCAAGGGATCATGGACGCCCAATAAATTTCACACCCAACCCTCAGCCATGAATATTATACCCTAGGATTGTCATGCACAAAGTCCACCAACTGACACTGCATCTGCACTGCCAGGCCTGTCTCGATGTTACCTCTGTCAATATTGCTGCCACACATGTGGACAGCATTCTGCATTTAATGTACCAGTACATTTGCTCCCAAAGGGAATGGCAGGAAGGGTCAAGTTGTTATCCTCTCTGGGGTATATTATATTGTTCCATCAATGGCGGCTGCTTGCCCCTGGAACCGCTTGCTGCACGTTCGCTCCAGTTATATATACATGCTCTGTTGGTTGAGACGCACTGATGTCTGCATATTATCTCATGATCTGTATACGTGTATTTTGCTTTCTTTATAAACTCTTTTATGTATTCCCCCTAAAAAAAATAAAATAACCCAACAGAAACTAGAACAAAACAGATTTTTTTAAAAAATGTAAAAACAGAGGGATGAAATCTCAAAAAAGAACCAAACAAGGTAGGATTTGACACCACATTATGATGCCACAATATGACACCATAATCCTCATGGATTACCATCACGACATCTTTTGACATTTTACTTTTGTTGTGGGATTGTGATGGATGAAGAAGAAGAAGAATAACAATGAAGAATGACACTATGCTCATTATGATGCCACAATATGACACAACAATCCTCTTCTGCTTTAGCATCATTATATCTTTTGAAATTTTACTTTTGTTGTAGGATTTTAATGGAACAATGTCAAAATATATACCACATGGCCAAAAGTATGCCTTGGCCCCTCCTAATTAGTGGATTCGGATATTTCAGCCACACCCAGTGCTGACAGGTGTATAAAACCAAGCACACAGCCATGTAATCTCCACAGACAAACATTGGCAGGAGAATGGGCCATACCGAAGAACTCAATGACTTTCAACGTGGCACCGTCATAGGATGCCACCTTTCCAACAAGTCAGTTCATCAAATTTCTGCCCTGCTTGAGCTGCCCAGGTCAACTGTAAGTGCTGTTATTATGATGTGGAAACGTCTAGGAGCAACAAAAGCTCAGCCACAAAGTGGTAGGTCACACAAGCCCACAGAACAGGATCGCCGAGTGCTGAAGCGCGGAAAAATCATCTGTCGTCAGTTGCAATACTCACAACCGAGTTTGAAACTGACTCTGGAAGCAACGTCAGCACAAGCACTGTTCGTTGAGAGCTTCATGAAATGGGTTTCCAAGGCCGAGCAGCCGCACACAAGACTAAGATCACCATGCGTAATTCCAAGCGTCGGCTGGAGTGGTGTGAAGCTCACCACCATTGAACTCTGGAGCAGTGGAAACGTGTTCTCTGGATTGATGAATCATGCTTCATCATCTGGCAGTCCGACGGACGAATCTGGGTTTGGCAGACACCAGGAGAACGCTACCTGCCTGAATGCATAGTGCCAACTGTAAAGTCTGGTGAAGGATGAATAATGGTCTGGGGCTGTTATTCATGGTTCAGGCAAGGCCCCTTAGTTCCAGTGAAGGGAAATCTTAACGCTACATCATGCAATGACATTCCAGATGATTCTGTGCTTCCAACTTTGTGTCAACAGTTTGGGGAAGGCCCTTTCCTGTTTCAGAACGACACTGCCCCCGTGCACAAAGCGAGGTCCATACAGAAATGGTTTGTCGAGATTCTTGTGGAATAACTTGACTGGCCTGCACAGAGCCCTGACCTCAAACCCATTGAGCACCTTTGGGATGAATTGGAACGCCGACTGCGAGCCAGACCTAATCACCCAACATCAGTGCCCGACCTCACCAATCAATGCTCTTGTGGCTGAATGGAAGCAAATCCATGCAGCAATATTCCAACATCTCGTGGAAAGCCTTCCCAGAAGAGTGTCAGCTGTTATAGCAGCATAGGGAGACCAACTCCATATTAATGGCCATATTTTAGGAATGAGATGTTGGACGTGCAGGTGTCCACATACTTTTGGCTATGTTGTGTATCATGATGCGAAACCTGAAAAGGATTGTTGTCTTATTGTGGCATCATAATGTGGTGTCGTTCTTCATTGTTATTCTTCTACTTTGTTCTTCTTCATTCCTCTTCATCCATCACAATCCCATAACAAAAGTAAAATATTAAAAGATGTGATGATAATCCATAAGAGGACTGTGGTGTCGTATTGTGGCATCACAATCTGGTATCTTAATGTGTTGTCATTCCTACCTTGTTCGGTTGCTTTTTTGAGATTTCTTCCCTCTGTTTTTACTTTTGAAAAAAAAAGGTTTTGTTTCTGCTTAATATTGTTTTGTAATAACATTATTGTGTTATTAGCATTAGTGTTGTTATTACTTTTGTTGTTAGAAGTGGCCTTTGAAAAACATTTTGATGAGCGATCTATACACCTCAACATGGATTTTGCCCAAGGTGGAAAACCCCTTTGGGGAAGGGGAGGAGCAAATTAAGTCGCTACAACCTCCACCGTGTGACCCTTAGTCCTCCTGTCAAGTTTGGTTGAGATTGAATAAGTAATAACCAAATGTATTGTGGTCAGACAAACAGACACCAAATTGCATATTTTAGTGTGATGACGTTTTTTCTCAATTGTCCACTTCAAAACAAACTTGTTTGCAATCTCAACAACTTTTTTCTGATAATGGTATTAAAACATTTATGCTTTGCCATAGCTCCATTAAACTTCTGATGTTCTCTCTCATCACACTGGTGGCTGTCACAATTTTTTCAATGATCGCTGCCATATGAGCCTCTGCCATTTCTGCCCCTTTGAACCTTTGGTCTTTGCATTCCAAAGCTCATTGTCCTGTTATGCTTACTCTATTTTCATTGTATTAATCTTGATATTCAACCACTCAACTTGCTGTTCATTAATATCTGGCTTCTGAACTGAATTAAAAAAAAAGTTGTATTTTGGAGAACACTAAATTTCTCTTTCTCAAGTATATTTTGTCACATATGGAACTTACCTTGAATTTGCAATTTCCTTCACCAGACCCCATTCTCTGCATCATCACCTGGAAGCTATGGGGTACGTTTTTAATGCATTCTTTGATGTTTAAAAAAAAAAGTATTCCCATTTTGTAAAAGGCTAATGGATGGAAAACAGTCTTTTTAGTAATTTATTGCAACGTAATGTGGTTTTCAGGTTTTTATTTTATGTGACAAAGTTGTGTGGTTGAAAGCAGAAATAAAAATAATGAGGATTTTTGTTGGTTGGATGCAATTTCTAGGGTCCTCCTGGCAGTGGGGGTCCTCCAGGAACACCTATCATGCCAAGTCCTGGAGGTGGGTTATCTGAAGATGAATCTAAAGAAAAGAGGAAAAACTAATGTCTGTCTGCTTCCATATATAGAGGTTGTGGTGAGATATTCTGCCACTTCTCATCCAGATTGGTTGAAATACAGAGGCATGGCAAGAGTGGGGGATAGGGGAGGGGGAAAGGAGGGGAATGGGATTGGTCTGATTACTGCAACATTGTATACCAGAAAATACAACCCATTGTTTCACTGTCAAGTAACAGCGTGAGGGGAAGGGAAGGCAGTGTGAGGGGAAGGGAAGGCAGCGTGAGGGGAAGGGAAGGCAGCGTGAGGGGAAGTGAAGGCAGTGTGAGGGGAAGGGAAAGGAAGGAGGTGTGAGGGTAGGGGAACGGAAGGCAGCGTGAGGGGAGGGGAAGGGCGATAAAACGCACCCAAACAGCAACATTTTCTTTGTAACCACTGGGTTTTATATAAAACGTGGTGGGAGCATTTAAAACCCATGCTCTGTACCTGGCAAAGGCCTGTCTGCCTGCATGCATGCATGCAAGCTTGCACATACAGCGACCTTTTTACCCCTCCAGTTGTCTCACCCCGAACTGGATTTGTGGATTCTACACTCTGGGGAAGCCGTTTTATATTCAAAAATAAACCATCAGTCCTTAACAGCCTACCCATATGCATTCCTACAACCCTATGGCCCATGCTCACCATGCACATGCACCGGCGATATACTCATCCTTTCACTTGCACATGTGCACGGATTCTAACCGGCATGCTCAATGTTCCCCACACCTGCACTGCGAGGCATGTCTCATGTTGCTTCGGCGCTGCAGCACATCTGCTCCCCGCTTGTCAGCATGTGATTTACGAGTCGGCCGCGTAACCTCGACCATGGCACCACAGGCCTGGGTGTGAGTTTGGTCGCGCACCCACGAAACCCACATGCCGCACACATGTGACCACCATGAGAGTCCCTTTACAAATCTCACTCTTCCGATTTGTACAACGTCCGTGTGTGGTCTATATACCCCTTCATGCTTGTGGCAACTATTTCATGCATGCATGCATGCATGCATGCTCACACATGCAGCAACCTTTGCACCCCCTCCAATAGGCTCACTCCGAATTGAATTCCTACATGATACACTCTGGGGAAGCCATTTCAAATTCAAAATTAAACCGTCAGTCCTTAACGGGGTGAAGGGTGGGAGAGATATGGAGAGGGGTGGGAAAGAGATGGAGAAGGATGGGAGAGAGATGAGAGAGGTGTGGGAGAGAGATGAGAGAGAGGTGGGAGAAAGATGAGAGAGATGAGAGACCGGTGGGAGAGAGGTGGGAGAGAGGTGGGAGAGAGGTGGGAGAGAGATGAGAGAGGGGTGGGAGAGGGGTGGGAGAGACAGAGGAGATGAGAGGGAGGATTCTGGCAGATGTGACACCCGGTTTAACGTCCATCTGACAGACTGCACATACATTGATGAATCATCCTGCCTGTGAAACTCCCAGGATGACAGTTTATTGCTGGGTCTGGATTCAAACCCAGGCTCGACAGCTTAGAGTGATCGTGCGTACCTCTCGGCTATCCTGCCGTGATGTGGCAATGCATTGCTTTGTAACCACTGAAAACATTTTTATGTATTGTAACCCTCTAATTTATTTTGCCTTCCTAACTTCGGAGATATCCCCATGGAGAACTGAACCATGGTATCGCCATGGAAGTTGGTATAAACATTGAAGCTCGCTGAGCGCTCGCAAAGTGGGTTAAGTACTCGAGCAAGCACTCCAACAAAATGGTTGAACAAACTTTCAAAAAAACGAAACGTTAAATTTTTTTATGTTGAAGTGACAGGTCGTATAATGAAAGCAAACCACACAAAAAGGGGAAC